>NC_054376.1:58760995-59013495 GCF_017654675.1 Xenopus laevis
CATACTTCCTGGTAGCTTAAAAGTGAAAGTGAAAGTTACTGTTGTGTAATGCCTGCATGACTCTGCTACTAAAGCACTGTTATACTCTACTCATCCTCGGCTACCTAAAACAATAGTGAACAAGGATTTTGAAATATTGCTTGGGTTCCTGGGTAAATAGTGATCATGTGATTATTTTACTCTCTAAACAGCTAGAAGTCTTGACTAACCTGGCTAATGAAACCAACATTTCTACTATACTCCGAGAATTTCAGGTAACACTTTTTGGCAGCTGCGTTTTAAAGGAAACAATTGCATAAAATGAGCATTGTTTCCTTGTATACCTATATGGATAAAAAGGCTAATCTTATATGATTAGTTTAAAAAAGATTCATTTAAAGGTGCTAAGTCGTGTGAAAGGGTGTACATTGTAAGCAACCCCTAAAGAACTATAATTTATCTTTTATACCAGACCTACATTCGCAGCATGGATAAAGATTTTGTTGCTGCTACCATCCAGGCAATAGGTCGCTGTGCCACCAATATTGGTAAAGTCCGAGACACCTGTCTAAATGGTCTTGTACAGCTCCTGTCAAATAGGGATGGTAAGTGTGCCATAATGTTCCTGTACAGCTCCTAACATATTCAGGTTAGAAGAAAAAAGTATGGGCAGAAAGATAGTTAATTTATTATTTTTTTTTTCTTCTAATTAATCAAATAAGGGTACTTTGTAGTTTAACAACTGCATATTGTTGGGGTCTTAGCTAACTTCATATTACACAAGGTCATATAATTATATCTGCATTTCGTCAATGTTCCCTCTATTTCCTTCTTGAAATTATTTTGTGCGCACATTTTTAAATAGTGTGCACAGTTTTTAAAAAAATGTGTGCTGATTTAAGAATTTATACAAAATGTTGTGTTTTCACACTCAATTTGTTGTATGTGCTAGCCTCAGAATTTGGGTGCATGCACGCTTTTAGAGGGAACATTGCATTTAGTTGTATGAGTTTTGTAAAGTTGTTTGATTCCTTTCATTCCAGATTTGGTGGTGGCAGAGTCAGTAGTGGTTATCAAAAAATTACTGCAGATGCAACCAGCGCAGCACAGTGAGATAATTAAGCATATGGCCAAGTTAACTGACAATATCCAGGTACGTAAAGCTGGATTTAGGCAAATAATAAAGTGCATCACAGCAAAATATATGTATTATAAACATATTTGTTTAAAGTGTTCCTAAAGGCTTTTTATAGACTGACTGACTTTGATAATATGTGACTAGGTCCCAATGGCACGGGCAAGCATTCTGTGGCTTATTGGAGAGTACTGTGAACATGTGCCCAAAATCGCCCCTGATGTCCTAAGGAATATGGCCAAGTCCTTCATTAATGAGGAGGACATTGTTAAACTTCAGACCATCAACTTGGCTGCAAAGCTGTATCTTACCAACCCCAAGCAGGTCTGTATTGAGGCATAGCTGAGCACATGAATACTTGATATACAATACTGCAGTTGAGTTGTTTTTTTATGTAAATATATGCATGTATTGGGGGTTTTCTCTACCCTGTGCGTGTTTCTTCATTTTGCATATCTGGTCCAGTCTTGCCTCTTAAGGGCAAATGCCCAAACCTTTGTGCACCTCCTATTTGTGGCAGAATGTTATCAACTTCCATAAGCCTACAACTCTTTACAAGCCCTTTTTAAAACTTTGGATTCTGTTACAAGAGGATTTATTTACAGAGTAACATAGTAAGTTAGGTTGAAAAAAGACACACATCCATCAAGTTCAACCTTTGAACTCTTTTTTTAACCTGCCTAACTGCTAGTTGATCCAGAAGAAGGAAAAAAAAACCATTTGAAGCCTCTCCAATTTGCCTCAGAGGGGAGATGTTACTTCCTGACTCTAAGATGGTAGTCTGACCAGTCCCTGGATCAACTGGTACTATGAGCTATCTTCCATAACCTGTATTCCCTCACTTGCTAAAAAGCCATCCAACCCCTTCCTAAAGCTATCTAATGTATCAGCCAGTATGACTAATTCATGGAGGAAATTCCACAACTTCACAGCTCACAGTGTAAAAAACCCTTTCTAAATATTTATACAGAACCTTGTGTCAGTTGGAAGGACCTGTTGGTAAACAAAGCATTACAAAGATTATTATATGATCCGCTGATATAAAGTATTTATACATAGGTATCATATTACCCATTAAGCGCCTCTTCTCCAGCATGAACAACCCCAACTTGGCCAGTCTTTGCTCATATCTGGGATTTTCCCTACATTTTACTAGCTTAGTTGCCCTTCTCTGGAACGTCTCCAATTCTTTAATGTCAGGGGAGAGTCTCAAAGCATTGCAAGCTACACTTACCCTTGGACAACTGGCACTACCTAATGTTGATCAATATTTCCAGTTAGTTTATGTGCACTAGTAGATGACAACCAGGCTGTTGTATTGCAGGTTACTATATTTGGCTCACTAAAATAAGTCTAAATGGGCTTGTGTATCTGTAAATTAATATTTCCCTCATTTTCATTCAGTACTGGAAAAAGTAGTTGGGCAATGGCAAGAGTCAAAACTCTAGGAGATAACACTGGACTTACTACCATAAGCGCAGTGACCAAAGTACAATGCAATAATGCCATGTTTTTTCCCACAATGTAGGATGTTTACCCAGAATTCAAGTATTTTTGCATGGGGGTTTTGTGCTTGTCACAATTGCAAGCGATTTTCAAAGTGCAAATTATGTGTGTGCCTTATTCTTTCAGTGCAACTGTACTGCGTTAATTGACACAGAGTGCTGTTAGGATCACAGATCTCTGTCCTAGGTTGCCCTGGCAAATTTGAAGCAATTTGGGGAACATGAATAGGGGAAGTTCTATGTATAATAAATGTCATCCTATCTATAATTTTCTTCCCCTAGCTCAACTCCCTTTTTTCTCTTTTCGTCTTCTAACAATTTTTCTGGGAAATAATTTAATTATACTATAGTGCTTGTGCTCAGGGTTCAGAAATATACTTTATATATTTACCCACCCATTGTTGCCTCCAATCTCTATTTTTTATTATTAGACAAAGCTCCTCACTCAATATGTTCTGAATCTGGCCAAGTATGACCAAAACTATGACATCAGAGATCGCACAAGATTTATTCGCCAGCTGATCATCCCCTCAGAGAAGAGTGGAATTCTGAGCAAACATGCAAAGAAACTCTTTCTGGCGCAGAAGCCTGCCCCAATCCTGGAGTCCTCATTTAAAGGTAATGCTGCCTATATGAGGGATTTTTTTTTGATTGTTTACATTTGGGAATGATAAGCATGCTCCAGTTTTATTGACCTATGGCAAACATTCAGCATGAAACATTTACTGGTCTACATATTAAAAGAAGCATTAGAATGCTCTTTTGCAACCAGGCCACCTCATGCACATTTTACCATTTATCTGGGAGTACACTTTTATCAAGCAGATATAAGTGATATCATTAAAAGGAAACTGTACCAAATAAGAAAAAATAGTGAACAATATTTAAAATATTTATATATGCAAATCAGATCCTATTTGACACAGTTACAAGACCAAGGGCAGTTATTAGGCCCCTAAAACATCTCTTACATGTAGAAGTTACATTAATACCTCAATAATTTGCACTGACAAAGTATGTTTTTCATGAATTCAGAATGCAAAGTGGAGCGTTAGAAATTAATGCATTTAAAGGGGCAATATACTCCTGTGTTCAACATGTGCAAAACAGTTAGAAAAGGACAACTTTTATAATTAAACACATTTTTCTCTTATACAGATCGTGATCATTTTCAGCTGGGATCCCTGTCTCATCTACTCAATGCAAAATCTGTTGGTTATCAAGAATTGCCAGACTGGCCAGAAGAGGCTCCAGACCCATCTGTGCGCAACGTGGAGGTGAAGGATGCTGTGCGTGCTGTAACCTGAGTATATGGGGGTGTGGGATAGACCACTACTGTGCCAAGCTTAACCCAGCTGTGCCTCCTCCCTTGTCAGCCTAATGTGCTACTCTTGGCGATTCCTGCACTTCTGTCTCTTTTGGGTTACTGTGCCAGTTTTATCTTACTCCTACCCTAAGCTTAGAGTTAGAATTCCCAGCTGTTCTAAAGAATCTGTCTCATAATTTCCCTCATACTGAGCTTGGCTATCACAACTCTGTAGTCCATTTATTGAACAATTTAGTATAAGAAATACAGCTACACTGTAAATTAATATTCACTACAGTATTCTTATGGTATTAGAGACCACAATTGCTTGGTAGAAAAAATGAAATGACTACTTTGCTGTAGGTAGTTTTAGTACTGTTACAGGGATCCTTGTATAGATGGCCAAATAGAATCATTAAGTGGCCTACTGTAGTTCATCATGCCCTCTGTAGTTTGTAATGGAAGCTTGTGTTTTATGGCTGGACTGAGTTAATACCTTACTAGTGCATGTGATAGGTTTGGTGGTATTATCAGGTCGGGCAACCAACTGTCTCCCCTTCTACCCAGGAGGAGGAGGACAGTGCACCCAGGGATGGTCACATCGGACTCCTGGGGGAGTGGAAAGAGGTGTCTACAGACTGAGTGTGGCGTGTTTGTCCAGTGTGATATACTTTTGTCTGCTCAGTTTGCAACTGCTTTCTTACAATGCATGCACTTTGTCACTAGTCTGCAGCGAATCCTTGGGACCGCAGTGAAACAAAGTTTTGGTTTGAGTTTGTGCCTGTGTGTAACTGCTCGCTAAAATGGTTTGGTTATATGCTTTAAATGATTCTCATCACTTTCCCCAATGAGCATGCCCATTGCTGCAATTGTTTCCTCTCAACTTACGAAGCCCACAAAAAGCAGTGTACCTAGTAACTGTAGTTTCACCTTTTATTTTTCCTATCTTCTTTATATATTGTAAACCGTTTATATAAAAAAAGCCCAACTGTATATTTGCCCACTTACCCCATCGTAGCACACTCATGTTCTCTAACCAGCTGTAAGTCCTGAGCCTCAGTTAGCCAACCAATGACTTTTTAACCCCCTGTCCCTCCAAACAGCATCAACGATTCATAGATTCCTTTTGGTTTAATTTTTTATGATACAATTCAGTTTAGAAATGTTCTGCCCTCCCAGATGTTTGGTCCTTCATCTTGGAAGAAAATTGGACATGCCTAGCTTATTATTATAGGTTATATTATTATAGGTACTGCTTCACACTATATTTCTGCCTATTACCATCCTTCTTACTGCTGCCTTGGGCTCCTTCCTTTGCTGCAACATCTATTATTCTTTATTGAAGCTCCTTTAGCAGCAATGTCCCTCCTGCATCTGCTTCTATAAGCATTACACCCTTCATACTGCACCTTCTACACCACATTGTCTTTCTTAGAGCCTTTATTATTTTTCAAAAGAAAATATCACAAAAAATAAATTAGGGATGTGTTATTGCATTATCATTTTTTTTAATAATAAAGATCTTCTAGCAATGTTAATCTAAATAATCAAAACAATGAAAAAGGGTAGAATAAAAATAATGACAGTGATGCATTCGGTGATGACATATTATTTTTGCCCTCTTATTCAGTCCTCACCATCTTGCTCTATTGTCATCTTACCCTACTATTGCTTACATTTTACCATCTTGCTCCTGTCTAGTAATGTATGACGTTATGTAAATTGGTTTAATTGACCCCCAAAATAATAAATACATTCTATGCATCTAATTCATGCCATTATTGGAGAAGCTGGGATGCACCAAATGCTTAAAAATCCTCTTCTACAGCTATGGACAAATATTAAACTTTATAGGATAGACCTAAATTATAAAAAACATGAATGTTTAGCACAAGACTTCACTCCCCAAGAACTTAGATTGACATGGAATGCATCTGCATATCACTTGATTTAAGTATTTATGACTAGAAACTGTTTTGATTGGATATACAATTATCAAGCAGGTTTATTAGGCTTGATTTTTGGTGATATTTTCTTAAAGGATTCGTTTGCATCTAAGAGATCTGCTCTGACAAGTTTACTGCATTAATACTTATGGAGTAACAAAGTGGTGAGAAAGGTTTCACTGAGTGGGTGTAGGTCACTGAAATCTGCAACCCTGCTGTTGTTGAACTCAGTGGGGCGCCTTAGCATTCCTGCATTGTTAAAGCAATAGCACAGAGAGCTACTTGTTGCAGCTACGAAATAAACATTACTGATTATTGTCTCAGCCATATTTGTGTTTTAGCAAAGACCATTCTCAGTACATGTATATGTCCGTCTAATTGTTGGCCTTTTGTAGCCACATCAAGCACGTAGCTGGCTACAAGCAGCACTGTGTTTCATAGCCCTTAGGGGCATCTGATCTTTGGCCCAGGATTTACAACCTGACAACCAAGCTCCCTAGAAAACCATGGATACATTTTATTACACTCAGATTTCTCACCTTTTTGGGTTTACTTCTAAAGTAGTTTAATTCTAGCTCAGATAAATCACAAACCATGAAGCCGGAGAACCCTTTCCAGCTAATGGGGGTTGTTTATCTTCTAAAGAATTACTACATAGTGGAATTTCTACTTATTTAGTGTTCTGTGTGTGAGAACCAATTTTGCATTTCTATTTCTTCTTATAGGTGCCTGAATGGACCAAATGTCCAAGCAGAGAAAAGAGGAAGGAGAGGGAGGAAAAACCATTTTACTCTGATTCAGAGGGAGAGTCAGGACCAACAGAGTCCGCAGACAGTGGTAGGTGGCATCATACATTGGGCTTGTAACAGATGCAAAGAAACAAGTACAGCGGTGCAAGTTTTCAATGGTAGATTACATCGGTCTGTAGGTTCATATTTGCTTTTATTCACTATGTCTCTGTATCAGAACCAGAGTCAGAAAGTGAATCGGAGAATGGTGGAAGCAGCAGTGTCAGCGGATCTGGATCAGGAAGTGAGGAGGAAGAGGAAAGTGAAGAGGAAGAGTCTGAAAAAGAGGAGAGGAAAAAGCAAAAGAAAAGGACTCCACAAAAAGAAGACAGGTAAGAGGGAATAGTGGCATTCCCAAAATTGATATGTCATGAAACTTCAAATATCAAAAAAATAAAACATTAGATATTGCGATCGATGCTCCAATGTTTAAATATATATATATATATGTGTGTGTGTGTGTGTATATATATATATATATATATATATATATATATATATATATATATATATATATATATATATATATATATATATATATTCCACTAAAACACGCTTCAATGGATTAACTTATGAGAGAATTCTGCAGTAAAATGAAATTGTACAACGCATAAGAGAATTCTGAAGTTCCATTAAGCTAAGGGGAATGGCTTGTAGTTAGCCTTGTAACTAGAACGGTTTTGTACCTAAACTTAGTGATGAAAGTGACCAGGAACAAAAACAGTCTGTTAGGAGTAAGAAAAGCTCTGCCAAAACATCCCAGAAATCTACATCAGAGGATGGCAGCAACTCAGAGAATAGTGAATCTGAAACTGAATCATCTTCTGAGGAAGAGGATGAAGATGAAGATGAGGAACAAGAACAGAGACAACCAGAACCAAAAAATAAGAAGACAGTAAGTAGAGATTGTTTTGTTTGAGGATGTTTGGAAATTCATAAATATATGATAATGAAATGTACTTTTTGTACTACTATACAAGAACCAAAACAAGCTCCACAGTCATCTTCTTGTAATTGTAGGATAATCACAAAACAAAAATTATAAGTCACCCAGCTCAGGTGATTGTTAGCAATAATAGTGAATGTAAATGGTGTCCTTTTCCTGCCATTCTAACAGTCACAAAAGCAACAAAAGCAGCAGCATTCTTGTCTTAGCTGGCACTTGTGTCGGCTTTTTCCAGTGCCTTTCTCTTGCAATCTGCACAGATTGTTAGGCAAAAAATATTAAATGTGAAAACCTCATTGTGTTTTCTCTCACATCTCTCCTGAGTAGCCTCCTGCAACAAAATCCACTTCGAAAGCTTCTAAAGAACCCAAGGAAATGTCACTGCTGGATCTAGATGACTGTGAGTACCTATTGCATGTTCTTAGGCAATGTTGGCAGGCCCGACTGACAATCTCAAAGTTTTGGCAAATGCCAGAGGGGCTGTATCTCTTTGTGACACTCAGGTGGCTATTTATTAAAACTCACATGTTTCCCATTATATTAATAATACAAATTTGACCTAACTCCCAACCATGATCTGGCTTAATTTACTAAAAATTTGGATTGAAAATTGTCCGTGCAGGAAAAGTCTTGACAAAATCTTGAGACAATTTGAATAGTGTGACTTTTTAATAAATAGTCCCCTCAGAGTCAGGGCTTTAGTTTGAACTAAATCTATGAGACACCCACGGGAATGCACTACAGCAAACAAAGCCTGACTACCCAGATCCTTCTGCAAAATGCAAGTGTGCATGAAGTCAAACGTCTATCCATTTATTAAAATGTGCATTGTATTAACATATAATTCTTCTGTTTTAAAGTTTCAGTCCCCTCTGCCCCTTTGGTGACTTCAAGAAGTACTGTATCTACCAGCCTGGTTAGTGACCTGGAGGGCCTATCCCTGACTGATACCTCTTTGACTCCTACGGTAAGAAAGCTCTGTGCATCAATCGCAGTTAATCTGACTATTCTTTTATTTTACAAAAATACATTTTATTTTGAAAAGCATATTCATTGTTGTTTTTCTAACCTTTAATACCTCCCCTCTCCACTTGTTTTTAAAATGACTAAAGTCCTTTAAGTCCAACCCCTCCATATGAACCCCAGTTCACCTACTGTATATACTCATATAAATATGTTTATGCATATTTTTTCCTCTTTAAATATATATTTATTTTGCACCCTATATTCATTTAATGTGCTTTTACTCTATTATCTTACTGCTTTTCTCATCTTCGCTATATTTAAAATGCTTTCTGTTCACCAGATGATAAGCCCAGCTTTTGCATTAGACCGGACCTTTGAGCTTCTGCACCACATGACTGGCGAGGGTCTGTCCATGGAATACATATTTAGCCGCCAACCTTTTACTCCTGATAATCGCATGGTGTCTGTGCAGGTCCAAATCTCCAATAAAACAGAAAATGAAGTAAAGAATCTCAGAATCAGCGATCCCAAACTTCTTTCTGGAATGAGAATGCAGGCTTTTCAAGAGATAGGTAAAATAGTAACAATCTTTGTCTTTTACCCCTTGGGCACATATCCAGCTGTGTGCACTCATACTGACTTAGGTATACAAATTTTTATGGGACATATTTTAATTATTAATATTTTATGTGCTTTAATCTGTCCACTTCTTGGACTTAAGCACTTATAAAATAAATACATGCACTACCTAAGAACTGCTGAGCCATGTTTTTGATGGTGATAAGGATCATTATCCAAGAGCAGGCAGCAATCTGTCTGGCCACCATCTAAACCAGCAGCTGGAAGGATGAGACACTAATATAAAAGGAAAACAATATATTCAAAGGTCTGAACTCTGGCACCCAGTCTTTAAGTATTGTCATGAAAGATTCTTTAGGGCAAGGGCACACACAGCAGATCCTCCACTTTCCTCCTCCTGTACAGAGACAGAGCAAAGACCTGGCAGACTGGCATTGAGAATCTCATTTAATTACAGGTTTGCACTGTGTATCTTTGCTTTGGTAAATAAGCCCTTTTACATTTTTTTAAATGCTGATATATTTATGTCTATTTCAAACTAAGACATTAAGAGGACTTACTATTAAGGGGGTATTTTACCTAGTAACTAACTTTTTGTATTTGACATAATTTTTTTAAAATGGTATTTGAAGTGTTAGGATTGCCTGTAAGGCATACGAATTATTGTTGTTTATCTTTCTGTTGAGTCCCTCTGCAATTCATCTAGCACTCTGACTTCCAAACTGCTGCTCGGATGCTAGAGTAATTAGCAATAGCTACCAGATAAAAGTTCTAGTTTCAAACCTAAGAGCTGCAGAAATAATATAGAAATGCTAATTTAATCTTGAATTAATAAAAGAGTAAAGGCTTGGTCCCATTGTCCCCTTGTCAAAGCATTACTAAAGGTTAAGGTGTTTATGTCACTTCCCAGCATTTGCAACAAAGGTAATGTTTCTCTCAATTCTACCAGAATCCCTTCCTCCGGGAGAAAGTGCAACAGTTATAATAGGCATTGATTTCTGTGATTCTACTCAGGCTGCCAATTTCCAGATATGGTAAGTGAAAGTGTCAATAAGGTTCAAACCCCATCAAATACAGTATTCTTTGCATGATCTCTATTTCTATATCACTTAACCCTACCAAGAGACTACTGTAATTATCACCTCACTTAGGACTGCATAACTTGTCTGTCCTTCTGTATTGCTGGTATTACATTGTGTCATTCTATCAAGTGCTACTTTTGCAGTCAGTGCAGGACAGAGAAGGCATTAACATTAGTCATGCCTAATATACAAATGTCAATAAAAAGGCCAGAATGACACTCATTGTGTTTCAATGGCAATGACTTGGACATGGCAGCCAGCAGTTCCTATCACCTGACCAGCATATGCCTGACAAGCGAATACATGCATGGGTCCAAGCAATTGGCAGGTAGATGAGGAGGGAGCAACTCCAGGCATTTTGATGCCCATCCACTTTGCTATTAAGATCTTGCTCCTTTTGCTGTTGCCTTAAAGAGAATATGTTTGTTATTGGTTCTTAAAGGAACAGTTCAGTGTAAAAATAAAAACTGGGTAAATATATAGTTAATTAGCAAAAAATTTAATGTATGAAGGCTGGAGTGACTGGATGTCTAACATAACAGAACACAACTTTCTGCTTTGCAGCTCTCTAACTCTGAGTTAGTCAGCGACTTTAAAGGGGACCTCATGGGGCATAACTGTTCAGTGAGTTTGCAATTGATCTTCAGCATTCAGCTCAGATTCAAAACAAAAGTTATGACCCATGTGGCCCCCTCAAGTCACTGATTGGTTACTGTCTGGTAACCAATCATTGGAAACCAAAAGAGCTGAAAAGCAGGAAGTAGCTTTCTGGCTATTATGTTAGACATCCAGTCACTCCAGCCTTTATACATTACATTTTTGTCTAACTATATTGAAAAATCTTTTTTTGCACAGCCCCATCTATTAACCCAGATTTTATTTTTATACTGAACAATTCTTTTAAGAAGTGGATGTTGTTTTAAGGAAGGGTTTTTTTTAACACAGCTAATTTGGCATGGTTATAACTAACTGTTTGCATTACAGCACACACACCCGACACTTCTATGTGTCTATTCAGCCACCTGTTGGAGAGTTGATGGCGCCTGTCTTCATGAGTGAAAATGAGTTCAAGAGAGAACAAGGTAAGAGATACAAAGAGATTCATCTTCATGTTGCTATTTGCCTCATTTATCATCTTCCACTTGAAGGTATGTGAGAGGGGTATAAAAGGCAAAATAAATAAAGCACCCTACAAAAGCCATTGAAATACAGTTGTACTAAGTAACTAAGTAGTTAGAATTTCAAGGTACATTTGAAGTTACAAAAAATATTAAATCCCAGGGTCAGTGTATCAGAGTCTCCTTTATATATGAAAGGAGTTTTCTAGTATACTAAGCAAAGCAGAGCAGTGCATAATTTTTCTTGCCCTATCTACACACACGTAAGGCTATATAAAGCTAGTGTGTAGAAACTAAGGGCACTGTAAAAATGGTTCTTTGGGAAAAAGATTATTGCTGCACTGAAACAGCTGTGAGCAACTTTAGACCCATACTAGGTGGGTTTGTTTAAAATTCAAAACAGGATGGCATTTATATATGTGGGGGATATACCTCCTATAGGATAATCAGGAGCAGCTTTCTACTGCAGGGTATGCTTCCAAGAACTTACGGCCTTGGAGGTTGCAATCATCAGTTTCTATGACCTTCACTTATTAATTCCTCTATATAAATGCCACATTTGTTGTTTAAACAGATCCTCAACGTAATTTAGCAATCAGCTGGCAAATAGTTGTTTCAGCAAAAGTAAAGGAGTTTGTCTTGCAACATTCTACCTAGGAACAACTGTTTTATGTAAGGCACACATTGCTGGACTGGTGTATCTTGGCTAAACCTCACTACAAGATTCCCTTACCCCTTCCACTTAGACCCCACCCATGTCATGGACATTCTTGCCCCCGCAGTGTGGCAAGCTACTTAGTATTTAAGGCATCTAGTATCATGTATTCTGGAAATCTTCTGAAGATGTTGAAAATATTTGTATTGTTCATTTATGAGAAAAATTATCCTTTCTTGTAACTCAGGCAAACTCACAGGTATGAATGAGATCACAGAGAGGCTGACTTTGTCAGGCAAGTGTAATAGTGATCATGCCATTGTACAGAGAGTCTCGTCTACTGCAAACATGAATCGTGTTCCATGTGGTGCAGACAAAGAATACAGGTAAGGATGACAACACTGAATAAGGGAACTGCCACCACAGTCTCCCATACAGGCTAATACTATGAGATGAACTTACTAAAATCTAAACTCTGGAAACCTAATTGATTCTGCACAATTTGAATTTTAGCACAATTGTAAATATACTTTCCTGACTTTCAAGAAAATGTTTGTGGCAGTCAGGAAATGGTTTAAGGAAATAATGTATTTATCAAAGATAATGAATGTGTCAGTTGAGCAGAATGTGTTTGACTATTTTGACCACTTCAGCACCTCTCTGGTTATGAGGCCCTGAATGCCTTTGGAGCTGTATACTCCCAAGCGAGTTGTAATAATTAGGAATCTGACATCGAAAGAAGGAATAAATAGTAATCAGTAAATGTAAATCTGAAAGGACCAGTAATTGTGGCAAACATCATTACTTCTCAAAACAAGGTGCAGATGATTCATACTGTAAGAGGCAGATTTAGCAAGGGTCAAAGTGAAAATTCAAATTTTTAAATTTGAATTTGAATTTTCACATTTTTTTATGGGCAAAACCATCAAAAACTTAGATTAAATTCTATTTACACTGGCCCTTTAAGAACTTGAATTTGACTATTCGTCTCCTTAAACCTACCAAATTGCTGTTTTAGCCTATGGGGGAAATCCTGGGATCAATTTGGAGTTGTTTGCTGCCTTCCTGAAAAACCTGTTTTTGGAAATGTGCTTCCTGCAGCTGATCCCTCATCTATTTAGTTGCTATGGGTTACTGGGCCCAATTATTAGTAAATGAGCCCCAGCATCTCTAAGCAATAAACCCTTGACCCACTTATACACCCATTGGTACAATCAGTTGCCACTGAAATAAATAGGGAAGAAGTTTCAGACATACAGTCTTATGAAAAAATTTGGGAACCTCTCTTAATTCTTTGGAGTTTTGTTTTTTATTAGCTGAGCTTTCCAAGTAGCAACTTAATTTTTATATATAACATGCCTTATGGAAAGAGTAGTATTTCAGCAGTGACATAAAGTTTATTGAATTAACAGAAAATATGCAATATGTATCATAACAAAATTAGACAGGTGCATAAATTTGGGAACCCCAACAAAGATTTACATCAATACTTAGTTGAGCCTCCTTTTCCAAAAGTAACAGCCTCTAGACGCCTCCTATAGCCTTTGATGAGTGTCAGGATTCTGGATGGCAGTATTTTTGACCATTCGTCTATACAAAACCTCTCCAGTTCAGTTAAATTTGATGGCTGCCGAGCATGGACAGCCTGCTTCAAATCATCAAAGTCACCCGAAGTTTCCTCATGAGGCAACTTCGGGCGACTTTGGAAAACGAATTGCTCCGAGTGCCTTCCCGCCGGCGATTTAGATTCTAGCTGGTGGGGAGGCAGTTCAGGGAGATTAATAGCTTGAAGAAGAGGCAATTTGTCTCCCTGAATCTTCTAGTCTGTCTCTGCCCTAACAATTCATAACTTTTGTTATAAATTTCATTGTGTTAAATGATAAATAAAAGAAACAGTAGTGTAACTGATTCTTCAGTCTGTGTACTAAAACATAAATGTTTTCTCCTCTTGTTATATTGCATTTTTCTGAAACAGTGACCCAGCTCTTACAGTTGAAAGACCCACGTGTTTAAGGTAGTGTGTGCATGGAGTGCCCCCGAGTGTTTTTAAGAAGTATTACACAAGGATGACAAACCTGTGTTCCTGCAGCTATTCAAATTCAAATCCCAGTGTATGATGATTCAGGGTGCTGGAACTTGTAGTTAAAAAGCTAAAGGTCCACAGATTTGACTTTCACTATATGCAGTGTATGATATACATCATATCTTCTATCAGAGGTTTTGACTTTGTATCCGTTGTGCCAACCACCTGGTGTCTGCAGTTAACTAAGTTTTAGTTTGCAACACTCCGGCGGCCAAGGGTTTGGACAATGTGGCAGTGAAGCAGCTCAGATGAAAGATTGTGCCATGGGCCTCCCTCTTCTTACAGTGCATCACAAGTGCACTTCTCATGTGAACTACAATAGGGACAGAAAGAGGCACGTCAAGTAGATGTGCAGTGGTAAACCCAAGTGCATATTAACCAAACTTCTATGCTGTATATATTTTTTAACTGGGAGGCTGTGCAGAAAAAAAATAAAAATTGTGCTAAGTGCTACCCAATAATTTAAGAAAAAGAGAAATGTAATCAGGAAATGATTTGGGCAAACATACACATATATACTTACACATGTATTCATTTGTACATGTTCTGCTGAAAGGAATTTATGCAGAATCAACTGTTTTTATTGATGGAATTTCTTAGAGTTGCATTGTAACAGGAATACATCTCTATTTGCAGGTTTGCAGCAAAGACAGTGACCAGCGGCAACCTGGTCTTAGTGACCTTAACACTTAAAGATGGTTCTGCTGCTCTGCTAACGATCAATAGTGAAAAGATGGTGATAGGAACTATGCTGGCAAAGGACATTGTACAAACTCTGACTCAGTGATATAAGGAACCTGCAACTGAGTAATACAGTAAATAGTGACCAAGTCTGGTCACATTGATCACTCCCATTCTGAGCAAGGAAATCTGTTTTGGCCTTTTGTCTTTATCGCACACACCAAACTTTATCTCCAAAATGAGTCTGAATGAGAACAGCTGTCCCTGACAAAATCCCAGATCTGGAAGACAAGACATTATGGAGGTTATTTACTAAAATCAGAAAATACATTTTTAATGTATTTATCAATAAATTAACTCGAAAAAATCTGGTGCGGGAAAAAATTGTGTAATAATCATATGATTTTTTTGGATTTGACAACCACAAATTATTTGTATTATTGTACGAAACCCAGAGCAGATCATGATATCTTCCAATTGTAAACTGGACATCTGCCATTGACCTCTACATGACCTTGGCAGTAGTGATGTGCGGGTCGAGAAAAACTTGACCCTTACCCGCTGTGCCCAAGCCCACATCCCACCCTATCCTGGCACACTCCCCTCTTTATATACCTGCGCCCGTCCTGCTGTGATTTCATAAAAAGGGGCAGGGCCTGCGCGACTATGTAAAAAGCACGCACACACAGAGGCGGAATTGGGACAGAAGACGGCTGCAGGGAGAATGGAGACTAAAGTTCAGCCCGAACTTGTCCAAAGACGTACAGCAGGTCCCACGGGCTTCAGGTCGGCCTGCACATCACTACTAGGCAGGTTTGCGATAGAGTACTTTTTTATTTGGGGTTTAATAAATCACAAAAAATTTAGGTTTGTTTTCTTTGAAAAAAACTGTTACTGTTTTAATGTATTTGCATATGATCAAACTTACAGGATGACCTCTTAAAGCTTTTAGGCCTTACAATGTCTTAAATGGTTGGCATACCTGCCTCTGCCCAGTGCTGTAATCATTGTAGCTTTATTTATTAAAACTAGCTAAATAATTTAATAAAGCTGAATGTGAACATCTGCCTGATTTTGTTTCACTGGTTCAGAATTAATTAAAAGCACATAAATAAATGTTTTGTTGCTGTTGCTGTGTGCTCCGCCCAATATAGTATTGTCTTCAACTGAGTCTTAAAGGAGAACTAAAGCTTAACTAAAGAAGAAGCTAGAAATGTTGTACATTATGTTTTGGGCTTCTGTACCAGCCCAAGCCAGCCACAGCCCATTACCAGTAAAGATCAGTGTCTCCAAAGATGCCCCAGTAGCTCCCCATTTTCTTTTCTGCTGATTCGCTGCACATGCTCTGTGCTGCTGTCACTTACTGAGCTTAGGGACCGACTCACAATATACTGTACACGTAGAATAGAAATGTCATAATATAAGGCTGATTAGTAATTAATACAGATAATTACTACATGGCAGCACAGAAACCAGTGCAATTAGCATCAGAATATAATAATGAGCAGCCCTGTGGCATCAGCTTATATTACAGACCAACCTCATTTTCTGATGGATAATTAGTGATGACACCTAAGCTTAGCTTCTCAACAGCTGCTCAGAGTCCACTGAGCATGTGACAGACACTGTCCAATATGGTGACCCCCGGTGACAAGTTGGAAGTCCTGGATCATTGCTGCTATTGTGAAGCTGAAACTTTAGGCTGGTGCAATAATTTCAATATATGAAATATGGCATTTTTAGTCATCTTCATGTTTAGGGTTTAGTTCTCCTTTAAATGTGTATTTATAAACTCAAAAAGTACACCCCCAAGTGCAGGATAAATTAAAAAATAATTTAAGCATTAAATAAACCTAATAGGCTTCTATTGCCTCCAATAAGGATTAATTATATTTTAGGTATTTCAAGTATAATGTACTGTTTTATTATTACAGAGTAAAATGAAATCATTTCATTGAGTTGTTTGATTAAATAGGAGCCTATGGGAGATGGCCTTCCTGTATTTCAGAGCTCCAGATAATGGACCCCATACCTGTATACACTTATGTATAAATCACTGCACTGGAGTGCAGTTTTATTTTTTAAATATATAAATATGTATTATGAGATTTTAATCTCTTCTTTGCCTTTTTGGAATAAAGTTTGGTTTTAATTATACTGCACTTAGAACACTGTTTAAAAAGACCTGATCCTTGTTAAGGGGTATCATTCTAATGTGACAGTGACTTTGATGTTCAGTGTCCGGGAGAAACTGCTCTGAATGCTGAAAATATACTTCCTACTGACTTCTATAGGAGTGACCAGGATTTAGCTGACAAATTGTTTAATTAAAATTTCCAATGATAAATCTCAAAAATTCCAGTTTGGAGAACTTGGATTAGAAAAAAAAGTTACAAGCAAATGTTGCAATAGACTGGCAATCTGGTTATAGATAGAGCAGTGATTGCATGTTGGGTACAATTACTTGTACATTCAAGTAATTGTATAAAACTTTATTTAAAAGAACTGGTGGATCCTGAAAAGGTGCATAAGACACTGTAGTCCCTGCTCTGTGTGTATTGTTGACTCTTTCTGAAGCAAACCCAAAACATTTTCCACTGCATGCTAACAGTATATTATTATATTAATTACTTAATTAAAATGCTTTCATTACTGTTCCTAAGCTGGCCCTATCAGCAGCAATACGTTTATTTATAAATGCGTGTTGCCCTATCATTATGTACTCAAGCTGTCCACACAGGCAATGTGGCAAACCACTGCCCAACCTGGGAAAACAGGTCCCACACCATCCTTCCAAGTCCCTTGAGATCCAGTAGATGAGTATGTGCTCTTGTGTGGGCAAATACAGTATTTTGTATTCCTCCAGCTCCACGTGTAGGCCAAGTGTGCAGATAGAAAAGGAATATGACCAAACACAGGACAGCTTAACAGACTGGATGTCACTGGGTGCATTCTGTGAAGGAAGCAGCGTCGGACTGGGTGCCCCCTATCTAGAAATCCGATATCCAGAAAACTCTGAATTACGGGGAGGCTGTCTCTCCTAATAGATTCAATTTTAAGTAAATAATGTTATTGTCTTTTTAAACATTTTCTCTTTAATAAAAAAACAGTACTTGTACTAGGTGGTGAGTGAGCTGAATAAACGGATGATTTTTCAGACCCACAAAATGTCGAGAGATTGACCTGTTTTACCAATATTTATTGGGCCTCATACCTCCTAGGCCCCCTGCTGCCGCAGGGTCTGCTCCCTCTGTAGTTACGCCCCTGGTTTTTTAGGTGATGTTAAGTACAGAAAAAAAACCTGGAAAACTTGGTGCTTGGTATTACACAAAATAATTTCTAAAATAGCCCAATGCACACCAATGCATAGCCCAATGGGTATGCATTGGGCTATTTTGGAATGTGTATTTTGTTCCATAGTATGTGTATTTTGTATTTTTTCTGACCTGAGCATGCACAAAATATTTTTTTTTCTCTCATAGCTAAAAAGAAATTAGAGGGAACATTGTTGGTAATTTCCTTATGGCACATGTGCATGTATTATAGATCACAGGTTAGCCATATGGATGAACTGATAGTAACAACAGTACATTTTAAAAAGGTTTGGAGGTACCAAAATATTTGCTATGATGACCAGTAACTTCTAGTTATGCAAGTGTCACTGTATGACTGCCCTGGAACTAAGACTACCCTGTATTTATAAGACTGTGTGTAAATGTGAAACTTCATACCAGGTTGTTTGCAGCTCCACTGGGGTTCACCACAGCATTTCTCAGAATTTCCACCTCCTCTGCCTATTCATATTTGAAATGCTACTTGGAGCAGTGTTGTGGAATGAAGTGTGATTTTGCCATTCTATAAATAACCCTCTTTTCATACAAGAAATTCCGGCATTCATAAAGGGATATTGAAACTTTTAAAAAAATAATCTATTTGATATGTAAATCGCAGGACTCGAGTTGCCACTTTTCATAGGTGCAGTCACCACCTCGCAGGGTTGCCAGGCTGGTGGTTTTCCAGCCAAATTGGGCTGCTAATTTAAGGTCCAGACAGGATTTGAAAGTACAAACTAGCCAAGGTATGGATTTGAGCTACATTTTGGTCCTTTGGCTGGTTTGTACTTTGGAAACCAGACAAAGTTTTATCTTGCTCTAATGTGCCAAGCCTGCGTCTCCCAATGTATGTTGGGCAATGTAGTTTTTGTTTAGCAATTTGCCAACATGCAAGTTTAATGTAAGACTACAATACTCACCATGCAATGGGGCTGACTTGTGTAGAGACCGGGAGTTCCCAGTCGGGAGACTCCTGGCACTCTTAAGCAATCTTGCATTTTCCGGTGACTTTGCTCAAAATCAGACAATTTTGGGGCAAAAATCTGCTGGCCACCAAAATATCTAGAGGTTGACCTATTTTACCAATATTTATTGAAATTGTATATGTATTAGGGCAGTGATCCCCAACCAATATGACTCACGAGTAAAAAAGGTTGCGGATCCCTGTATTAGGGCCTTATGGGGCTACTATTCCTCCTGGTCCCCCCTTTGTCGTTACACCCCTGGTGACGGGCAAATCTGTCTCATTTTGCTTCGTGAAAAAATTTGAAAATACATATTTTCATCTATATTCATTTATTTTTCTAGACTTTTTTTCAGTGCATATATTATGCTATTTGTGGGCTACTTTTGAAGTGCTTCTTGGCTATTTTTGAGCTGATTTTGTAGCTTATTTTGGCTGGTTTTGAAAATTAGACCTGGCAACCCTGCCGCCTCGGCACCTATAGAATTCAGGTCGCCCTCTGCTTTCCCCTATGCGCTGGCTTGAGGCTTCATTTTAGAAAATGTGTCCGTTTTCCGTGTATCTCCTTGGCCAACACTGACAACAAAAATGTTAACTTTTAGTATGTTATAGAATGGCCAATTTTAAGCAATTGGTCTTAATTTTTTTTTATATATAGTTTATGAATGATTTGCCTTATTCTCCTGAATCTTTCTAGCTTTCAAAAGACGCTCTGTAAAGCTACGAATTTGTTGTTATTGCTCATCTTTCTGTTCTGACCCTCCCTATAAATATTCCATATTCTTATTCAAATCAATGCATGGTTGCTCGGGTCATTTGGACCCTAGCAACCAGTTTGCTAACTGTAAACTGGAATGCTGCTGAATAAAAAGCTAAAATAACTCAAAAACCACAAATAATACAAAATGAAAACCTATTGCAAAGTGTCTCATAATATCACTCTCTACATCGTACTAAAAGTTTACTCAAAGGTTAAAAACCTCTTCAAAAACAATCCGGAATAGGCTATAGATAAAAAGGAGTGAGGGTTATAGTTAATGAAATTGGTACAGGAATACACGCATGAAATCTGGTGAGGGCTCTTCATTGGCAGGAGCCTTTAATTGCCCTCAGTTAGCGCTCTCCCCGCAGGTGCAGCCAATAAGGCGCAGGGGCAGGTGCTATAAATACGCCCCTCCCAGACTCTGGTGGCCGTTGCAAACACAAGAACAAAGTAGTGTTACTGGTTTATAGGGAAAAGCATTTGCATGCAAGTCCAATTTGGCGTTAACGTTTCATTACCCCACTCTGACCAGGAGCCTGTGCCATGGCCTTTCCACTGGTAAGGCAGTTTCAGTGCTAAAAGTTTTTATTTGTGGGGTGTTGTATGGCAGATGTGTCCTGAAATAGGAGTGCAGCCAAATGGAATGGGCTACATACCAGATCCGTGTGCTCCTGCTAATTCACTTGTTCTAGAGTTGTTTATGAAGATGCTTTTATTGGCATGAAGTATTGCTGTACTAGCGCAAGTGCTACAGGGAGGCAAGGGATATCTGCTGGCTGCATGGCTAGTGTTCTGTTTAATGTATAGGGAACAGGTTCATATCCAGCATGAGCTTTCGTACAAACTAGTCATGTAGGCTGTGGATCTTGGTTGCAAAAGGAGGTGATTTAAAGTGACTTAAATGAAAGGCTGGTTGTAAAAATGAAGTAGATTCTTGTATAAATGTATAAGTATGTGTTCTGGGCCTACTAACAGGGCGTGTAACCTGCAGCCTGATTGCTCTCCTCATATGACTCCAGTGTGACAGACAGCGGTGCAATTTACACCTGTCTCTCAGGCCGGCATGATGGGATAAGCAAACTCTACACCGTACTCCACATTAGGGAAAGCGCGTTAGAACTGTGCTAGGAATTAGCGCTGGGTCTTTCTGAGCACGTGACTGCCTTTGCTCCAAGCGTTTTATAGTGCGCGCGTTATAAGGTGGGGCGAGGGGCCTCGTGTCCAAACACGTGAGTTCACCTTCTCCAGCCCCACATTCTATTTCCAAAATACGAGCATGCGGTGCAAGGAGGCGGGAAACTTGCAGCTAGAGCCTTACGCCATGTGGTGCGGACAGGTAGTTCTACTACTGCTTTTAGTTGTCTGGATATTGCGTTCTGCTAGGAATTGCAGGGGATATACGCGTACTTGAGCCTATGCATGAACCTTGTGGCACTGGGCTGCTTAGCATGTTACATTCTTTACTTTCCTCCGCTGAGCGCTGCTCAAATGTTGGGCCATGCCCCGTGCATGCTGAGGGAGATTACTAGTGAGTTGGAGACTACTAGCGAGGGCTGGGGGACAGAGGGAGACTACTAGTGAGTTGGAGACTGAGGGAGACTACTAGCGAGGGATGGGGGACTGAGGGAGACTACTAGTGAGTTGGAGACTGAGGGAGACTACTAGCGAGGGATGGGGGACTGAGGGAGACTACTGGTGAGTTGGAGACTGAGGGAGACTACTAGCGAGGGATGGGGGACTGAGGGAGACTACTGGTGAGTTGGAGACTGAGGGAGACTACTAGAGAGGGCTGAGGGAGACTACTAGCAAAGGCTTTGGGACCGTGCTTGTCTTGTTCTCTCAAGTGACTATGCTGTTGTGATAAGGATAATCTATTATTGCTGTTTATTTAGAGGTAGAATAAGTTTAGCCCGTTCATTGAGGTTTTTTTGGTGGTGGAGCCTACGACTAAGTGGCCCAAAATGCATAAAGCTTTGTAATGTTTAATAAATACTTTTTTTAACTGAATCAAATTCAAGGCGTGTGATCTGGTTTTTGCCAGCCCTATATCTTTTTTGCAATTTTTGCCTCCCCGAGCTGAAGGTCTGGGACTTGAGCACCTGGACCCCCTTTTTTCTGGGTAAGTCAACCCCTTTAAATTCATTGCACTCAACATGGAGTAACTTTTTTTTTTTTTTTTTTTTAATTTTATTTAAACGTGGTGCTAAATCTATTATCCAGCTTTTGTAGCATTCCTTTTTCTTTTTAACATGAGCAAAATGAAATGGGCTGCAATGAAAGCAGTCACACAATGGCAAGTGGGCAATGCAGCTGAATGGCTTGTCAGGCATGAATGTTACTGCCTCTGTGCAATGACGGAGCTCTCGCATTTCCTTCTAGCCTTGACTGTCAGTGGTGTATGCTAATGGTAATTATCGTGGCTTATCCTAATGCAAACAGTAGTGACAGGGTGCAGCTCTGGTATTCACATGTGCAGCTTTGAGCATCTTAGTATTGCAGCTGTGTAATGGTGTATAATCATGTGATGTTTGTTTTGATACAATGTGTACCAAGGAAGGGGTCATGCCCTCACATTCTTATTTAAATTTGTATTCACATTGTGTTAAAGGGGTTGTTCACCTTTAAATTAACTGTTGGTATGGTGTAGAGCAGGGATCCCCAACCTTTTGAACCCGTGAGCAACATTCAGAGGTAAAAGGAGTTGGGGAGCAACACTAGCATGAAAAAATGTTCTTGGGGTGCCAAATAAGTGCTGTGATCGGCCATTTGGTAGCCTCTATGTCAGGGGTGTCCAAACTTTTAACAACGAGGGCCAGATTTGATGGGGTGAAAATGTGTGGGGGCCGACCATTTTAGCCTGACATTCTTTGACTCGAACCATTAAGTTTATTTTCATGAAGCTGCTGGGCTGCTGGATCCAGGCAAAATTAAATGTGAAGCTACTATGATATGTTAGTGCCCTACTGCATTGATCTCCTTCTTTCCCCATAGCCAGCAGGCCCGGACTGGCAATCTATGGGTTCTGCAAATGCCAGAGGGGCTGCTGTATGGTTCCATAGAAAGTTACCAAATAGTGGGCTGGTAGGGGGATGTTTGGGCCTATGTGTACTTGGAATGGCAGGGCCTATTTTGACTCCCAGTCCAGGCCTGATAGCCAGCCCCCACCCACCCCCGAATCCAGCCTCTGTAATCTTGTAATTTTTTATTCAACTGTTCATTCTCTCTCCGTTACACACTCACCTTCTGTAACTCCCCCTCCCTCTCAGAAACCAGGCATGAAAAAAAAGCTACACTACTAAAAAACCCTTTCTATCCCCTGACTCAAACCTCCCCCCCCTCGATAGTTTTACAACTCCGGTCTCCGTTACTCACAAGCTCCTCTCCTTCTGGAGCTGCCAGCTCCCCCCTCCCTCTCAGAAACGAAAGGTGGACTGGACTACTTGACTGTGACTTACTTCCCTGCTGCTGCACATTCATTTCTATGTGATCACTGAGACACTTGTTAGATAAGCAGGATCAAGCTGCAGCAGCACATTCACTTCTCACGTGTCTCAGTGATCACATAGAAATGAATGTGCAGCAGCTGCAGGGAAGTAAGTCACAGTCAAGGAGTCCAGTCCACCTTTAGTTTCTGAGAGGGAGGGGGAGTGACAGAAGTTTAGTGTGTATGTAACTGAGAGAGAACAGAGCTTTAAAAACTCACGGAGGCTGCTGCAGTGGGAATGGGGAGGCGGGTTGGTGTGCCTGTGCTGTGGCATGTAAGGAGAGGTGGAATCCCAGTCGGCAGCAGTATTCTCAAGTACAGCAGGTGCGCGTGTGACATGCTGCTGCGACGTTCTGCTCCTCTTCCGGCTCCCTCTCTGGCACTGCAGCAGACTTCCTGTTCACCGCTGGCCACTTCCACTGCACTGACTGGGGAGGGGGGTGGTGTGAAATGCTGCTGCCTGCGGGCCAATTAAAAATGAGTCGCGGGCCGCAGTTGGCCCGCGGGCCGTAGTTTGGACACCCCTGCTCTATGTGGATTGTAAACCTACATTGAGGCTCTGTTTGGTGTACTGGTGTAGTGATTTTCTGAGACAATTTGAAATTTGTTTTTTTTTTTGTATTCAGCAGCTCTTCAATTTGCATTTTAACCAATCTGGTAACTATGATCCAAATTACCCTAGCAACCATGCACTTATTTGAATAAGAGACTTGCATATGAATAGGAGAGGGCCTGAATAGAATGATCAGTAATAAAAAAAAGTATCTAACAATACACTTCTAGCCTTACAGAGCATTTGTTTTTTAGAAGGGACTCCGCATGCCTATTTGAAAGCTGCAGAGTCAGAAGAAAAAGGCAAATAACTAACTATAAAAAAATCAATAATGAAACCAGTTCAAAAGTTGCTAAGAATTGGCTGTTCCATAACATAAGTTACCTTAGAGGTGAACCACCCCTTTAACCTTTGCTTGCCTAGAGGCCCAGACTGCCCCAAATAACCCACCCACAGTCCCAATAAGTGTCTGGCATTCTATAGCAACCACTCTACAGACTTCTAGTCCAGGCCTGTTTGTGTACATTCTTTGTGTGGGTGACACTAAACATGAAAACAATATGCTAACCTGCTGGTCTGAAAGGTGATATGTTAAAATAATCCGTAACTTCAGCAGGGTGTTATGCAGTAAATGCCAACATAGGAAATAAGTGTCAGAAACACGACCCTGTCTTTGAGGACATTAAGGCAGCCATCTTGGGTTATTTTGCCTGGTCATGTGATTTCAGAAAGAGCCAGCACTTTAGGATGGAACTGCTTTCTGGCAGGCTTTCTACAACTCGATGTAACTGAATGTGATGCAGTGCGACCTGGATTTTACTAGAGTGCTGTTCTTGGGTCTTCCAGGCAGTTATCTTGTTAGGAGAGTGCTATCTGGTTACCTTTCCATTGTTCTGTTTGGCTGCTTGGGGGAGGAGGAGGGGGGTGATATCACTCCAACTTGCGGTAAAGAGTGACTGAAGTTTATTAGAGCACAGACTGGGGGCTGCTGGGAAACTGACATGTCTAGCCCCATGTCAGATTTCAAAATTAAATGTAAAAAAATCTGCTTGCTCTTTTGAGAAACGGATTTCAGTGCAGAATTCTGTGGAGCAGCGCTATTAACTGCTGCGTTTTGAAAATAACATGTTTTCCCATGACAAATTAAGATCTGTGCCTCTGGAGTTCTCCCCAGTAGCTCCATCTTCTGGGCTAGTTTCAGAATACAAGCTGCTATGGGATAGAGATCAAGGATAAAATGTAACTGTTAAACATCTTTGAAAGACCAAAACCATGCACATGCTTAGTATGGTCTGAGCTGCTGTTGGGAGGTTAAGTTTAGGGATCATCATAAATTATCAAAACTGCACAAGTCTGCTAATATTTGCCATAGAAGCAAATACAGTAGGACTGTTTAATAATCAGAATATGCAGACTGCACTGGGTCTGCGGATACAAATCTCTACACGGTTGCAAGCTGCTCTACAGGGAAACCAACAAAGCTGCTTGAGTTCTGGGAAGTAAGTTGGGGGGGGCTCCCCTTGAAATTATTGATTCCCTGCAGAGCAGTTAGGGACCATCTGAAGTTTCCTGTCCCCAGAAGTCAGAGCAAGTGAAGAAGGGGGAATTTCACTGGCTTTCTTGTAAAAAATGGTAGACATTTTTTAATGTATACTGGAGGTAAATTTATTTTTCATTATACAAAGTAAAAATGGGATATTTTTTGCCTTTACATTCCCTTTAAGGACACTTGAAGAATATTCAGTAATGTCCGTGTCCATCATATTGGCAAAAGCTTAGTTTGAGTGATAAAGCACATTCAGGATATGAGTTCTTTCCAAACATATTTGATATTTATATAGCACCTACAAGTTATGCAGTGCTTTACATAACAATGTATAACAAACAGGAATTGTACATTTAAGAATAGAATATAAATGAAACCACAGGACCCTGCTCACAAGAGCTTACCTTCCAAAGGGTTAGGGAACATTTCATACTCTTCATTAAAACTTGTGACTTATGGTAAATTGTTTTCTGGACAATCCAAATGCATTTGATATGCTTCTTTACAGGAACAGTAACACCAGAAAATGAAAGTGGTTTAAAGGCATGATGTATTGTACTGTTGCCCTGCACTGGTAATACTGGTGTTTGATATAGAAACACAATTCTAGTTTATTTATCCTGTCTTTTTTTAGCTTTGAATGACTGCCCCCATGACTACACAGCAGCTTGATTATATAAACTATTATATAAACTATCGTAGTTTCCAAAGCAAACACAGTTTGTACCAGTGCAGGCCAACAGTTCAATTTCTTTAGAGCACTTTAATTTTTGGTGTTACTGTTCCTTTAAACAAGAGGACCTATAGAAACCATATGAAGGCTTTGAAGGGGAAGCTCTGGCTCAAAGCAAGGAGTTCAGAGATGGGCATAAGCTCTTGAGGAATCTTAGTATGAGATTGAGTTATGAGGAAATAAGTGAGGGTTGGTAGCCACACATTGTGGTTGTATGAAGGATTTTTAATGTGTCAGTGTGGGTAACATAGTAACATAGTAACATAGTAAGTAAGGTTGAAAAAAAGACACATGTTCAACCTTTTTTTTTTTTTGTTAACTACCTATCTGCCAGTTGATCCAGAGGAAGGCAAAAAAACCCATCTGAAGCCTCTCCAATTTGCCTTAGAGGGGGAAAAATTCCTTCCTGACTCCAAAATGGCAATCGGACTAGTCCCTGGATCAACTTGGACTATGAGCTATTTCCCATAACCCTGTATTCCCTCACTTGCTAAAAAGCCATCCAACCCCTTCTTAAAGCTATCTAATGTATCAGCCTGTACAACTGATTCAGGGAGAGAATTCCACATCTTCACAGCTCTCACTGTAAAAAACCCCTTCCGAATATTAGGTAGTCTAAATTTTAAAGATTAAACTGGCGGCCAGTGAAGGGATTTGAATAGGGGTGTTCATATGAAAGTGATAGCAGCAGTATTTAAAACAGATTGGAGTTGTGAAAGATGCCAGAAGACGGGAGTAAATTGCAGTAGTCCAGGAAGGGAATTATACTGGATATGATGTTTCTAAGCTTATGTAAGGTCACATAGGCAGCGTTGCGCAGATGAAAGCATCAGGATTTGGATAGTGTTTGAATGTAATTCATAGGACTCTAAAATAATTCTTAGGCAGTGGACCTGAATGAGTTGTTAAAATGTGATGCTTTTTATTGTAAGGACAGGGAAAAGGCACAGTTTAGGGGTGGACAGATTTTGTTATGGTATTCCCGGGTAAAGCCATATTGATATTTTTGTGGTTTGAAACTTGGTGTGATTTGTGTAGCAGGGCTTTGAATACTTGGAATGCTGGAAGTTTTTAATGCAGAAAGGAAAGTAGAACAGCACATTGAGTAGCTGAACCACAGGGTAAAACACCTAGTCCTTTGTATTAAACTGCACACTCTTAAGGGTTGTGCCCCTTCTTCAGGTGCCAGGAGCACTTCGACAGGGCAGGTGCCAATTAACCCCCCCATGTCTGGGATTACCACATATGGTCACTTGATCTACACACGTTGGTTCTTCATAAAACTATATATGTACAGCTGCACTTTGGGGCTATACAAAATTTTTTTGCTTTTTGCACATTTTCTTATGAAATATCATAGATATTATAGCAGCTAGGCTGACCTGATGGGGAACTGAACCCTGTCTTTGGTTGTGTGAATGCCGGACTTTTATTGGTTGGCCCTCTCCTACTGCTTATGGCAGCAACCATTAGGACATGCCCACCCCTTATTTGAAACAGGGACCAGAGAACATCTATTGGGGGGGCTCCAATAAAGGCACCTTTTTTGAAAACATCATGTAGTAGTCATTGTCTACAGAATGAGGGCTTTTTCATTCATCCTGTCTCCTTTAAAGCAGATCTGCAAAGTTTAGGCTGTATTGAAAAATGTTTCAAATATTCTAACTGCGAATTAAAAGCAAAGTTAAAACTGAACAGCTGCATAACAAACAGGGTTTCGACATGCAATTGTCTATCCCTGCCAGTGGTATTCCTCTTTCAGAATTAATGTATGTAAACTTTTTATATCATTCTGTGTTTCTGCATATAGCCACATTTTGAAAAGATCAGATTGTACTAAAAGTTAAGCTTAAAACCTACCGAGGTGGGTGAGATGAACCCCACCTAAAAGAGCAGTATACCAACCCTTTGTTCTGGAGTTTAATAAGTAGGGCTTGTGGTGAGCAAACTCAATTGATTTTCTGTTAAGCTATAATTTTTCTTAAGCTTAACAGGGAAACTAAAGTTACGGTTTATTTCCAGAGGCTCATATACAGTATATGCACATCTCAAAGCCTTTTTCAAATCTTTACATTTTCTTCTCCAGCAGTGTAAAAAAAAATTAATTCTATTCCAGCTTCTTGTTGAAGTCAGCGCCAGACCTCTTGCTTTTGACAGCGTATGCACATTATTGCATGCTAAATGCTTGCTTTGCACAGTCCATGTTCCTTGTATTGATGCTGAATTTCCTATGTTGGTTTTGCTGCAATATTGAAAGCCAAGTGTTCTTGTAATATTGGTATTTTAAAGGGAAACGTAAACTTACACTTTTATAATTGTTTTTTGTTAAATTGACATTTCTTGAAAATTAGCTTTAAAACCAAATGGGCCTGACAATGAGCCAGCTTAATATTGCTGATTTGGCTCTAGCTGAGCGGGAGGCTCTTCTAAATATTAGGGATGCACCGAATCCAGGATTCGGTTCGGGATTCTGCATTTTTCAGCAGGATTCGGCTGTATTCTTCTGCCCGTCCTAACCGACTTCCTAATTTGCATATGCAAATTAGGGTTGGGAGGGAAATCAAATTACATGTCACAAAACAAGGATGTAAAAATGTTTTCCCCTTCCCACCCCTAATTTGCATATGCAAATTAGGCTTCGGTATTCGGTCAAATCTTTTGCAAAGGATTTGGGGGTTCGACCAAATCTAATATAGTGGATTCGGTGCATCCCTACTAAATATTGCTTGTTCCCCAGAAGCCTGAACCTGCCTGTCAATCCATGAACATCTGGAAAAATGAGTGTCTATCTCACAAGTAATCCTATGACTGTTCTCGCCTATGATTTAAGATGACCATACTCCTGCCTGCATATATGTTTGGCATGGCAGTGTGGGGCCAGAAATGGGAAGTGTAGGTTAGCCCCTCCAGGTAGACTTGTACCGAAAGAGCTAAAGAAATCAAGGCCTGATCAAAAATGTGTATCCTAGGATGTAGAGCTGCTTTTCTTTCTCCATGGCCATCATCCCTCTGCAAATTTATCTTGTTATAACTGGTTTGAGGAGGCAGTGTTGGATGATATGTAAAAGTAAATAAGAGGGCCTAAGGCTTTTGAAAGGGGCATCACAGCCTTATAACGAAAATGTTACCTCCCATGTAGTTTGTCAGTTAAGCTAGTACTGCAGTTTGCTTAAAGGATAAATGTAATGGCTGTGATATAGTCCTCATGAAAAGGCTAATACAGTTGGGCTTCATTTAGGGACACGATGCTGGCATAATTTATGCCATAGATTATGGCATATACTAAGTGAGAATAACTAAGGGTTTTGGTCTGGTAAAGACCCTGGCCTAATAAAATGTTACATGTTACAATGTTACCCATGTTGATAGGTGATGCACCTTCTACCTTTTTGTGATTTAATAAACACATAAGTTACTTACCTTTTGGGGAGCAGTAAGGAGCTTGTGCTTGGCCTGCACAAAGAACAATAGAATAAGTGTTTAATGTAATTATAATGTGCACTTTCTTTTACTAAATTACATGTGGTGAAATTCCATATTTGCAGTTGCTTGAATGAGTACTAGTATAGTAGGGGGCCTAAATAGAAAATTACTTAATTTATATAGCAATAAATAACACTACCCTCACAGCAATGACTCTATCTCAAAAAAGAGGCAAATATTTCTGAAGCTATAAAATATGAAGACTAGTTGAAAAGTTCCTAAACAGGCAATTCTTTAATGTTCAACTGGAAAATAATCTACCCTTTAAAGGAGAAGGAAAGCTATGGAGGCATTTTATTGCCAATAGATTAGCTGCAATAGTGCAAGCTAGAATGCTATATTTATTCTGTAGAATGTTTTACCATACCTGAGTAAAAAGCTCTAGAAACTGTTTGTTTAGGATAGGAGCTGCAGTATTAATGTGGTGTGACATCACTTCCTGCCTGAGTCTCTCCCTGCTCTGGGCTCAGATTACAGTAGAGAAGGGAGGGGCAGGGGAAGAGGAACAAACTGAGCATGCTCTTGCCCAGGGCAATGAGGTTTAAGCTGAAGGCAGGAAGTCTGATACAGAAGCACATGTGTACACAATAGAAGGAAAGAAATGTGGTTCTTTTGACAGAGGACTCGGAGCAACATTAATTTGGGGGTTTACTGGTATATTTAGATGGACCTTTCTGATAAGGCTTACTTAGTTTTAACCTTTCCTTCTCCTTTAAGAAAGACATGTAGACTGACCCTATGACACCTTCATAGAGGCTTCAATGAGTAAAGAAAATGGAAAATATTTGAAGCCCTGGATTATTCAGTTGTAGTCCATGTAAGATTCAAAGTTTATTACATGAGTTTTTGTTCAGTGTCCACACTGGCCTGTTTTCTGACAATGCAACTTATTACATTGCCCTAAGAATAGTTGTGCTTAGTCTACACAACCCTAGCAGAATTGCAGCCTCTTGGCATTTGGCTATGTTTTTTTGCTAATCGTAATATATAAAAACATTTAAAACTTGCATATCCTTGAATATTTGGGCTAAGACTCTATTTGAAGCCCTGGTTTGAGATGGTAGAGCAGTGTTCCCCAACTAGTGGCTCGCGAGAAACATGTTGCTCACCAAACCCTTGGATGTTGCTCCCATTGGCCTTAAAGCAGGTGTTTATTTTTAAATTCTTGGCTTTGAGGAAAGTTTTGGTTGCTTAAAAAAAGTTTTAAGAAACAGTTCAGTTTAGAAATAAAAACAAGGTTAATAGGCTGTGCAAAATAAAAAAAATGTTTAAATATAGCCAAAAATGTAATGTATAAAGACTGGAGTGACTGTATGTAACAGAACCCAACCTCCTACTTTTCAGCTCTATAACTCTGAGTCAGCGACTTGAAGGGGGCCACATGGGACATAACTGTTCAGTGAGTTTGCAATTGGTCCTCTGTATTCAGCTCAGATTCAAAACAGCTGACCCCCTCTCAAGTCACTGGTTACTGCCTGGTAACCAATCAGTGGAAACCAAGTGAGCCGCAAAACAGGAAGTAGTGTTCTGGCTATTGTTACACGTTCAGTCACTCCAGCCTTAATAGATTGCATTTTTGATTAACTATATTAAACATTTATTTTGCATAGTCTTATCTATTCGCCTAGTTTATTTTTACACAAACAATTCCTTTAAGGCCATACAGCCTCCTGTAGGCTGACACAGGGAGCTACCAATTAACCAATCGCAAGCCTTTGCACCAATGCCAAGTGCCAAATAGTGTTGCATTATACAGGAGCCCACTTGTCATTTTTAAACATACAGATTGCCAGCCCTTGCTTAATTAAAGATTACATGATTCCAGGTTGAAAGGACACTGTGTTACTCCATTTCCCAACACCACTTAATCTCAGTGTAATGCTGTCACTCCCTCACCTTATTCCATTGTGAAGTGATGCATTTTGTGACTTGGAAGTTCTACTGCTTTCCCTGCTGACTGCTGCACAGATTCTTGGTTATAAGGTATACTTATTACAGAGGAAAAAGCAAATCACTCAAGACTGTATAAATAAGAAACTTTGGGAAATGGCACTGCAATTCTGAGCTTTCTGTATAATTCTTAATTCTATTGCTTTATTTACTTTTAAGGAATGGTACTTGTTAAAAAAAAAAAAAAAAAAAAAAAAAAAATTGCAGGACTCTATAGGTGACTGCATAATTGCAGCATTAACCCTTTGAGTGGCAGTCTGTTTTGCATTTATTTTCTTGTTATAAAGGTGTGAATTGTCTTAAAATGCTTTTTGAAGTGATGAAAAACACTTATTTTCCAGCATCTGAATTTTAGGTTTACTTGGTTTCTTAGTGGGCTTATCCTCTTTAATGTGTTACTGAGCAGATGATGCATAGAAATGTCCATCAGCAGCTGGAATAAAAGCCTAAAGGCGAAGCATTTCATGTGATGTCTGCAATTCTTGCTATAATTTGCATAGTTAGGTCAGGCTACGCCTGCTGCATTGGGATTATAGCAGGGTGGTGCTGCTGGCAGACAGTCCCTCCCTAGTCCTAGCTGTGTGTGTGATACTCCTCTCCTCCCAGTCTCCAGGGAGGTGCTTTGTGCAGGCAGTGCTGCCACTTGTTACTCTTCATTCTGGCATGTTGGGTAAGTAAAATCTGCACTGTGTGGGGTTTAGGCTATCCGGCTAGAGGTCAGTCTGCTTTAATGGCCACATGTTTGTGTTTAATTGCTGAGCTTTGCATTTCAATACCAGAGGCTGTCTATGGAAAACAAATCTCAACACCCACATTTGCATGCAGTTCTGACATGGGTCATGCGGCAGACTGTAACTTGTCTAAGCAATGCACTCTGACTTCATTAAACTGATATTCACTTTTTTTTATTGCCCATATATGAACTGTAATTTGTCAAATGTTAAATTGTGCATGCTGCTTTTAGAAAACTACTAAAGTGATTCAACAAACACTATTTTTCTCTGCCTTGCCCAGATTTTTGTACAGGTATGGGTCCTTTATCTTGAAACACATTGCCCAAAATTATTACAGGAAGGCCATCTCCCATAGGCTTATATAGGGATGCACCAAATCCAGGATTCTGCCTTTTTCAGCAGGATTTGGCCAAAACCTGCCTGGCCTATCCAAATCCTAATTTGCATATGCAAATGAGGACAGGGAGGGAATTTGTGTGACTTTGTCACAAACAAGGAAGTAAAAAATATTTTCCCCTTCCCACCCCTAATTTGCATATGCATGTAGGCTTATATAATTGCATATGCAAATTAGGGTTTGGATTCGGTTCACTAGTCTGCCAAATCCAAAATAGTGGATTCGGTGCATCCCTACTATTATAGTACCTTGTACTTGATTCCAGCTATGCTAGAATTCTTCCTTACTGGAGGCAAAAATTGGGTTTACTGGTTCAATTATATTTTTAGACTTGGTGGAAAAAGAAAAAAGAAATGTTCCCAGCATTCTGGATAATGGCTCCTATACCTATAACTTGACATCTTCTTGTTTGAATTTTAACAAAGTGACAGGGCACCTATTGGTCGAAATTTGCTTCCCAAACAGGAGGTGGGTTAGTAAAGCCTGTATGCCTGTTTGGGTAAACCATACCATTTTGTGCAAAAAACTACTCTTGTGCTGTCCTCACTGGGACAGAGCTCCTGGTGCAAGTAGCTATGTTGGGACAAAAGCATGCAAGTAATGCTTAAAGGGGTTGTTCACATTTGACTTTTAGTATAATGTATTTTGAGTTATTTAGCTTTTTATTCAGCAGTTCTCCAGTTTGCAATTCCAGAAATTCTGGTTGCTAGGGTCCAATTTACCCTATCAACCATGCACTGATTTGAATAAGAGACTGAAATATGAATAGTAGAGGGCCTGAATAGAAAGATGAGTAATAAAAAGTAGCAAAAACAACAAATGTGTAGCCATACAGAGCATTTGTTTTTAAAGGGGCTCAGTGACCACCATTTAAAAGTTGGTGAAGAGCCAGAAGGAAAATCATTTAAAATCTATAAAATAAATAGCGAAGACCAATTAAAAAGTTGCTTGGAATTGGCCATTCTATAACATACTAAAAGTTAACTTGAATGTGAACACCCCTTTAAAGTGGACCTGTCACCCAGACACATCTGTATAATAAGTCCTTTTCAAATTAAACATGAAATCCAATTTCTATTTTTTATTTAAGCATTCATAGCTGATAAGCTCATTTAAAAATCTCAGATGTCAATCAAATATTGTCTGCCCCTCCTCTATGCCATGGGCATAGAGGCGGGGCAGACAATTACTTTCACTTTCCATTCAGCACTTCCTAGATGTCACTGCTCTCCACACATTCCCCTGTTCTCTTTACCATTTAATTGTGTAGCCAGGGCATGGGAATGGACATCGGGTCCCCCATTCTGGTGCACAAACAAGATTGAGATGATGCAAGGCTGTCCTTAAAAACAGTGTCCACAAAATGGTTGCTGGCTGCTTGCTATCATTTTGAATTCCCAGACTGATGGAAACACAATTCAAATTTATACAGTGTAATTAAAGTTTATTTTGCTTGACTAATGCGCTAAAATAGGATTTTGAATATTTTTTTGGGTGACGGGTCCCCTTTAATGTGCCAGCTTACTTGTTATGCACGTGTGACTTAACATGGCCATCCACACTGGGAGTTCCCTCCCAATGTGGGTGAAATAACACACTACTATTGAATGTTTATTGGAATATTCTGTTGACATTTGTGGAAGTGTCCTTACTAATATGGTAGCTCCCTCATGTGTAATGCATGCAGTGTAGCACTATCTCTGCACACATGTATGCTTTACTAGAAACTGAACCACAATTCTTGTAATCTAAAATATACAAAATGAGATGGGTATAACCTACATCTGCTCTAATGATTCTCAACATATGATTATAGTTTTAGATGTTTTTTTTTTTGTGGCAGTTTCTATGGCATATGGAAATGTTTTTTGCAGTAGACATATGTTAAAGCAGTTTGTACTCTTGGAAAAAGTGTCTGCCTGAAATTTATAGGCAGTTCATTAACATGAAATGTAAAAGTATTGTAGGATCCCAATAGTGCAAGTAAAATGCATTGCTCATGGTGATCCTGCTTAATCACAGGAAACGGCTTTCTTTTGCATTTTCTATAGTATACCAGTACCTTTAAAGTAACATTCTCCTCCTTTGTACAGTGCTTTTGATGTTTTATGTCTGTATTTTACTAAGATCAGGTTTACTAAATCATGGCATGTTTGCTGCTCAGCTGCAAAAATCACTGCTATAGTTTTACCTCTAGCCTGGCTCCCACTATTTGAATAGTTTATATGGAGTTCAAGTTGCACTGTGGTGCTTTTATGCCACTAAAGAATTGCATGCATGACAAGTATGGGATCCGTTATCTGAAAACCTCTGAATTTTCACTATAATAAAACTTGTACTTTAACCAAACTAAGATCTAATTAATCCTTATTGGAGGCAAAACAAGCCTATTGGGTTTATTTAATGTTTTACATGATTTTCTAGTAGACTTAAGGTATGAATATCAAAATCGCAAATCGGTTATCTGGAAAACCCAGGTCATGAGCATTATGGATAACTGGTCCCATACCTGGGTTATCCCACTCTGTAGGGCCCAATCACAGAATTAAGGCTGATTTTTATTTTCCCCATACTGACACCTGTTCCCAGTTTTTTTTTTTTTTTCCACAGCATTCAAAGTAAAGACCCATATCAAATACTTGAAAATGTTTGTAAGCTTTAGACTAGTGGTTGGAACTTGTTGCCATAAACAGTGTGGGGAGTGTAATAAATTCCTTCATAAGATTGCAGTTTTGCTTCCGTGCCTAAACAGTCATTGTTACATTCACAGTACCATTAGGGTCGCCTTTTCTGGAAAAAATACCGGCCTTCCTATATATCTTTTATTCCATATTAATAACATTGGGATCAACCATCATTTTTACAGGCCAGCAGGTAAAATACCGGCCAGGTGGCAACCCTAAGTGCCCTTGTAAAAGGGAACTATCTAGAATACATTATGCCTTTTTATAGGCTTACCATATTCAAATTGTATCTCTAGAAATCGGGAATTAGTAACGGGTTGTTTACCTTTATGTTTTTGCCTCTAATTCAGATAATCCCACAGGGTTTAGGGTGGTGTCTAGCATGTAGGCATATATAATTTTCAGCATTAAGGAAACTGCTGTTTTATTTTCAGACTGTCTAGAGACTCTTAACTATTTAGCTATTGAACAGGTGGGAATTGGCTCTGCACTTAATTGGAGCTTGCAGTGAAATGTTTTTTTTTTTTTCTATTTCTTTGAGCTAACGGCTACAATAGCTTTATACTGACATGGCATAGTGACAATCTTTCCCCCCCCCTTTTTTTAGAAAGATGATTTAGGGAGAGCCAAAGATTGCTGGGGCTGCTCATCTGACACCCCAGCACTTTCTACCTGCAGCAATGCTGATATATTCAGACGAATAAACGCCATGCTGGACAACTCTCTGGATTTCACTGGTGTGTGCACCACCCCAAACACAAAGGGCAAATGTGAACACCTTCAAGGTAAGTCTTTCTTACAGCCACCATCTTCATGATATTCTGGATAGGGATACCTTTGCATACTTGTCTATTTCCAACAGACCATTGCCATGGTGAGCTGGCACTAGAATTTGGGGCGGATTTGCTGCCTCTTCTTGACCCATTAAATTGTGGGCACCCAAAATTGCCCCATATGCCACTTTCTGTTGTAATTTTCTGAACATACTCTGATTGCTTTAGCGGTTGCTGATAGCAGTCCACAATTGCTTTAGGTCAGGACTGACTGTCTTAAATGTTTTAAAAAGTATTTTGTTTCCCCTAGTCTGTTTACACGTCTGACAAACTCTTGTATAGCACTTTATGTGGTGCCCCTCAGATGGTATGGGGATGAGCCAAAGCAGCCTATATACATCTGTCTACCATTAATAAAGCAGTGACTAGTTTCACAAAGCAAACTGGCAGTGTAATTCATCCCCCCACCACCCCAAAACAAACTGGTCCAAACAGGCCAGCCAATTACTTTTTGTTCAGGTATTGCCAAGTCAGGACTGCATGTACTAGCACTTCTGCCAAGCATGCCAACCCATTCAGTTGATCTACTTCTCTAAAAACTATAAACTGATTGCAGTTGGTGTATGGTAGGCATTCCATTTAAAGTGCAGAGCTATAAGATGGGAAAATGCATGCCGAGGAGGCTTAGCTTTGCAGATTACTGGAGCTCTTAAATAGTTTTTGTCTTGGGTCCCATTTTGTATGGGACCCAATAGAATTGAGTGTTGATTAAAGTAGCCCTGCAATTTGGTATTCCAAGTCTTGGGTTGTTAAATCAAAATAAAATCTATTGATCCATTGGACTTTGTGTAAGACTAGCAGCCTGGAAAGTGCGGAGTATCTGGCACACCCAATTTATGTTTAATTCTAGCCCTCCTGAAGCCAAACCCAAAAATCACTAGTGTACTATAGCGTATCTGTAAATCAGTTACTCAAAGGATTCTGCAATGCCTACCAGTAATTCATGTTTTAAACATAAGGAAAGCTGCAATTTAGATAGCTAGCTAATGATTTTTAATACTACTAACTAAACTAGGCTGATTCATTTGGTAAACACTCAATCCTGGTGTTAGGCATGCAATTCTCAATAATAAGCCTGCTTCGCCTCGGAAGGTTATCCCTGTTACTCACTGATAAACAATGCTCTGCTGCCCAGGCTTCTGTCTGTACCCCTAGCAAACTGATTATGCTAGCACAGTTGGAAAGCTCTGTTTTGCTGCTGCTGATTCAGGCTTGGAGCCTGTCCAGAACTCTGCACAGGGGAGCTGGAAGGGGTGGGAAGAGAAATAAAGGCTGGGCTACTCCAGAGTCTGCGTTTGTGTGCGCAGAAGGAGCTGCCTGTTCTGACGGCTGCAGTTTTAACACTTCTTTCTGCTTTACTTCCATTGCATCAGTTAAAAGAACGTACCGATTTTTATTTTGCCTGTCACTTGCTTAAAACAGCACACTGTAGGGGGTTGTATGGCCATTAACTGGGTACATGGCAGCGGGTGTCCTTCGACCTGCTGAAGATGAAAGTTGTTGGATGCAGACCTTGGAGTGAGGCATCTAAAGTGGTACTGTAACACATTTCTTCCGTTTCTGCAGACTACCCAGATACAGAGGGAGCTGCGGCTAGCAGAATGTTGTTTTCCACTTCTCATGAACCTCTTCCTCGCGGCCTTCCAGATACCAATGACTTGTGCCTTGGTCTTCAGTCACTCAGTCTTACAGGATGGGATAGACCCTGGAGCACTCAGGACTCAGAAGCTGGCGGACAGTCAAGTACTCCAACAGCTGCTCAGTCTGGTAGGAATATGGCTGTTTTTTTATTTACTTAAGATTTAAAACTGGATTATATCCATACAGTTTGAAACACATTAATTGTCTTAGCCCAAGCATTTTGACCAAACGTCTAAAGCATTTCAAACCAGCAAATAAGGCAAACTTAATAAAATCTTGATCTTATATTTTGCTGCTTTCTTGCTGTGGTAAATGCCATTGTATTCCATGGTACATGTGGATAGTTGTTGTGGCTAATCTTTTCATTCACTTATGTCCCGATTTAAAACATCTATGCAAATGTATTTACAGGGATACTGCCACATGGCACAGGGATTCTATTTACACTATAGTATGCCATGAGTATTCTTGTTTCTTCCCTAATAAACATAGAATAGGCACATCTTTCTGGTGTATATACTGATTTATACCTTTTAACGGGACATTAACTCCTTTCTCTGAATAGCAACGAATGCTGATTTATAGTTCACAGCTGCTAGATGTGTAGTCTGCAACTCTTCTACAGAAGCCATGAGAAGTCAATATTAAAAGTATATCCTTTGAAGCAGACCATAAAATTGCCCCATATGTAGGGCGTTTGTGCAAAGGATCAATTTGAGTGTTATCTTGCAGTATGCCCACTTAAAATTATAACTACAGTTCTGTTGCAGTATTGAAATCCCATTCAGGTTGGCCACAGACAACACATGTACATCAGCTTCGATGAGTCTTCAGTTTTTCACTTATTGCTTCAAAATTGCTGTTTGTTCCCAGGATGCTGTCATCTAGCTCATCTGTGCATGACCAAACTGTATGACATGCTTTTTTGACCAGTTTTCAATTTAGCTTGTTTACTTAAGCATTCATTAACACTGCTTACATGTCTTCTCTAGACTTTATATTGGGGTGTACATATTCATAGGAATTTACATCTGACATGGAAATTTTTAAGGTGGCACTACATACTCAGGCATATTTTACTGTTCATTTTAACCATAATGCCCAAATAACACTGCGTGTTTGGACCCCGGGCCTGATTAATTTAGGATTATTGACCCTGTTAGGTGGGGGACTATTAGAACAGTTTTTGCAGACGCGTTCAGGTGTTATGCCAGCTTCTGAACAATCCTGATTCAGTGCAATGTGAGGGCCAGAGGGGAGCCAAAATGTGAGGCAAATAATGCCAGCATATGCAACCGACAAAGGGGTGTGAACATTTCCTCACTTTCTGCTGTTCCATTTTTTTGTCCAGTCGCTCCAACTTACAAGAACAGTAGAAGGGTGGCTAGACATGTGCATCTCCCCAGAAAAAATCAAGCCAGGTGGATGGTATAAATATGCCACCACAACTAGTTTGCCGTGTAAATAGTTTACAAAAGCTGATCGGACCAAGCTTGAGCTGGCCGCCAGTTGGACAGCCCTGATTTAGAGAGTGCTGGCCCCTACCAGTCCATATGACCAATTTGTGGTATGCCTAGTGGATTGGACGTCCGTAAACAGCCTAATGGTGATAACCAAATTACAGATCTAGGAGAGTGCCCAGTCATAGGCTCAGAGTATGTATATGACCTATATTTTCACTTAAAATTTCATAGTCCTTTCTTTATAAACTGTCCATGAGCACCTCATAACTGTCTCAGATACTCTCAAGGAGCACCAGTCCCACAGTTTGGGAACCATACTTCCAAACATTTCAGCAGCAATCGATATAGTGAAAATTCAAGTTATTTGTGCAACAGATTAAGCAATGTACTTCACCTGTTGCACAAAGTGGGAGTGCTGCTGAAATATGTTTGAAAGTATGGATCGGACCTGAGCATAGTCACTCTGCACCCAACGCTACAAAAAGCGGTGAGGATTAGGAATTCACTGAGTCCTTTTTCTGCAGGATTTGGATTTGGCAGAATCCTAATTTGCATATGTAAATTAAGGACAGGTAGGGAAATCACGTGACTTCATCACAAAAATATATTCCACTTTTTCCTTTCCTACCCCTAATTTGCATATGCAAATTAGGGTTCGGTCATCTGCCATCTTTCACGAAGGATTCGGCCGAATCCCAAATAGTGGATTCGGTGCATCCCTAGTAAGGATTGTGTAGCACTACTTTTGTGTGTTTGAACAGTTTGGGAACCACTTCCTTCTGTTTAAGATGTTTCAGCAGCACTCCGATTTAGTGAAAAATTTACGTTTTATTCGTGCCTCAAGCTAAGCGACGTTTAAGAGCTAATTGAGCCCTTTATCAAGTTTGATAAAGGGCTGGAAAAGCTCGAAACGTCGCTAAGCTTGAAGCACAAATAAAACGTACATTTTTCACTAAATCGGAGTGCTGCTGAGATCTTCTTGATTATGGATTAGACCTTCTTTTTCTGGTTGGTGGTAGCAGTGGACAACCCTTATCTGCCATTACTCTAAGGTGCACATTTAATAAAGGTCAAGCAATTTAATTAAGCAAATGTGAGCTAACACTTTGTCAGCTTTCCCCTTAACTTATGACTGATCGATTGATAGGTTGTTTCTGGACTGAGAGCCAGTAGTGCTGCAGAGAATGTAAACCGGTACTGCTTTTATTGGCGAATATAGTTCAAAACAATTAGGTTTTATAGGATAATTTGCTGCAGTAGTTTTTCATTTTTATTAACTATTGCATAAGTTGTAAATATATCCATTAGTTACAGAAAGATCCATTTTCTGGAAAACTCCAGTTCCCTAGCATTCTGTATAACAGGTCCTATACCTTGTAATGGTTTTAGGATGGGGAACATTTCTCCTTTAGTTTTCTGGATGTAACTTTTTTTAACTTTTGCCCAGACTTGATTTTTGCAAATACTAATGGACCTTTAGGACTGGGTGCATAGAGGCATAATGGCCCAGTCCTGGCTCTCATCCCTACAGAGACTGTTGCAGTGCAGTCTTGCAGTGATTCAGCAGAAAGGCCCTCAGCAGAGCAATAAGTGCACCTGATGCCAAGCTGATCCTAAAATAGATCCTGCAGGGGAATAAGAACTGCAGCTCTAGGCTCATATCTGGCTTTAATATAGCTTGAAAGTGTCACGTCTTTAAACTACTTGTCTGCACCCCTTGGCTCTAAAAGTGCAGTTAATGTGGTTCTGTATGGTAACAGAAGGATTAGGTAACCTATGATTCAGGACTGCTGGATTCCTTAACAGGCTTTCTATATACAGTAAAGAGCTTGCAAACATTTCATTATTGTACTTTCTCCTTTTCTTCTAGTATTTTGTAGAAACATGTAAAATTAATGGAATTAAAATCTGCCATTCTCCTTAGTCTTTAGCATGCTGAACAGCCCCATGGGGAAGCCAAGCCCCTTGGGCTTTCTGCCATTGGATCCAATTGGTTCAGACCTAGTGGAGAAGTATCCTACACATTTGCTGCGGAGCTCTCGATTCGACAGCCGTTCTATTTTGGATTCTCGCTCCAGCAGCCCTTCAGACTCTGACACTAGTGGATTCAGCTCTGGATCAGACCACCTTTCAGACCTAATTGTAAGAAGACAAATGTCATTATGCATTGATGTATGCTCTACAGTTGTAAACTGAACACCATTGCCAAGGTGTATTAACTACAAGTAGATGTTGGCTTTCAAATAGGGGACCACTACATGCTACAGGTGACTGTGTATAGAAAGCATTGCACCTCTTATTACATTAGTTAAAGGGCTGGTTCACCTTAAAGGTAACTTTTAATATGTTGTAGAATGGCCGATTCTAAGCAACTTTTCGCTTGGCTTTTTTTTATTTTTTATAGTTTTATCATTATTTGCTTTTTTTTTTTTTGCAGCTTTGAAATGGGTCACTGACCCCTTGTAAAAAGCAAATGCTCTGTAAGGCTACTAATGTAGTATTGCTAATTTTTATTATTCATCTTTCTAATCAGGGCCTCTCCTATTCATATATTCCAGTCTTATTCACAATCAATGCATGGTTGTTAAGGTAATTTGGACCCTAGCTACCAGATAAGTTAACATGCAAATTGAAAAGCTGCTGAATAAAAAGCTAAACTCCAAAACCTTAAATAATAAAAAATTAAAACCAATTGCAAATTGTCTTAGAATATCACTGTACATCATACTAAAGGTTCTCAAAGATGAATCCCCTTTAACTGTAACGCAGAAATAACTGGTATGTCATTTCATGAGTTATATAGTTACTGATCTTGTGAGGACTATAGCACACACGAGCATATTTTATTATGCTACGGAAAAAACGGGAGAATACCCGCAGATCGGCTGCCTTTTCCGTGTAAAAAAGGCAACGTTTTTTTTTCCTTGAGTGACTTCTGTAAAATGAAGGTGGCAAATCTGGCATTCACATGGCATAAAATTACAGACCTTTATAAATTTGCAATTTATTTTACACAGCTTTTTCAAAAAAGTTTTGTTTTACACAGCATAGTAAATACTGTATGCCCCTCGTTGTTTTGGTTGCTGCTACAGCATGATCAAAAACACTGCCATAGTAAACAGCCATATTGTGAGTTGTGGAACACTGTAAAGGTATAATATGACATTAGCAAAATGCTTAAATGCTGTTTGTTAAAGGGCATGTAAAGGCAAAACGATAAAATCACATTTTTACTTTAATGAGAAAGAAACATATCTCTAATATACTTTAATTTAAAAATGTGTACAGTTTTTATAAGAAACCTGACTATATGAAGTGAAATGCTCCATTTATTGCTGTGAACAGGAATTGTCAAGACGGTCCCTAACTGCAGGGAAACAATCATACTTATGAACTGCAGGGGGAGTCCCCGCCTTACTTCCCAGCCATGCAGAGCTCAAGCAACTGTTTGTTTCCCTGTTTTGATAATTTATGACAATCCCTAAGCTGCCCAGACCACACTGAGCATGTGCAGTGTCTTGGCCTTGCAAAGATGTTTAACAAAGTTACAAGATGGTGACCCCCTGTGGCCAAGACTTGCAGTGCATATTTACATGATGCTTTAAAGGGGACCCTACACCCAAAAAAATCCATATCCTATTTTAATACATCCAAATTTTTAAACTCATTCCCCACAATTGTTTCGTATAAACAAAAAACTTTGACTCACTAGAGGTGCTCCATGTAGGCCCTGCTGCAAACCAAAAGCCTTCTTATACTCCAAACAAAATAGAACATAGGCACACTCCACATACTGCTTCTGCAAACATTTTTTTGAAAAAAGCTTTTTATTTGTGAGATCCCAGCAAACGTTTTGGGGACATGCCCCTTCATCCAGTGCAGAAGCAGTATGTGGAGTGTGCATATCCTATTTTATCACATTAGTCAAGCAAAATGAACTTCAATTACACTATATAATGTATTTGAATCTTGTTTCCATCAGTCTGGGAATTCATAATTATAGCAAGCAGGAATGAGCCATTTTGTGCACACTGTTATTAAGGCAAGCTTTGTATCATCTCAGAATATTTTGTGCACCAGAATGGGGGACCCGATGTCCATCCCCATGCCCTGGCAACACAATTAAATGGTGAAGAGAACGGGGGAATGTGGGGAGAGCAGTGACATCTAGGAAGTGCTGAATGGAAAGTGAAAGTAATTGTCTGCCCTGCCTCTATGCCTTAAGGCATAGAGGAGGGGCAGACATTTGATTGACGGCTGAGATTTTTAGATGAGCTTACAACGGCTATGGATGCTTTAATAAAAAATAGAAATTGGGTTTCATCTTTAACTTGAAAAGGACTTTTATTATACAGATTTTTGTCTAGGTGACAGGTCCATGTTAAGTGTTTTTGCAAATGAGAAATTGTCCATTATAAATGTTAGTTTGTGCCCATTTTATATGGAATACCTTGCTGCCCCTAACATCTGGAAGCCAGTTTGCAAGCATGACATACAGGACCTCTGCAGTTGTCCTAAACAGAACATTTAATGTTGGTGGGGGAAACCTTTTTGTTGCCTCCTAATTCTTAATGGACCTTGTTCATGAATTTAATGCATGAAGCTTTTGTACTGAAAATATACTCTGTAGTTTAGCTTTGGCTAAACAGGGCAAGTTGTTGCTGTTTATGCTGTTTGCCCAGTTTAACTTAAGTAAATTAAAAAAAAAAAACCTAACCTAAGTTACTTAGCAAGAGACAAAGGTCCCCTTGGTTTCTGTTGCGGGTAATGGTGTGGCGCACAGAGGTGAAAAATGACCACGAGCTGAGAATTGAACATACAATAAAGGAACAGGCAAGTGATGTACAGGTGACACTTAGGGCTAGTCCACACGGGGAGATAGCCACGCGGTTGCGGCGACAAAGCGCCGCGCCAGTCGCCGCGACGGCGCAGGCGACAGTTTTGTATGGGCGCCTATGTAAAAACGCCTGTGCTAACCACACGAGGCGATGCACTTTTCAACAGTCGCCTGAAAATGCCTCGCCAGGCTTTTTCAGGCGACTGTTGAAAAGCGCATCGCCTCGTGTGGTTAGCACAGGCGTTTTTACATAGGCGCCCATACAAAACTGTCGCCTGCGCCGGTCGCGGCGACTGGCGCTCCGCTTTGTCGCCGCAAACGCGTGGCTATCTCCCCGTGTGGAATAGCCCTAAGGGTGTAGTCACAGTTACTAGTAGCCGCTACTTGTCAAGGCTACAAAATAGACAATAGTAATAAATGGCTTTGCCAAGACATTACGGGACCTATTTATTTTATTATTTTTTTGGTCAAGCTTTTTTAGAGGGAAAAGCTTAATTTTTAGAGTAAGAAAAAACATTTTGAGATTTATGCTCCAAAGCACTGCTAAAACCTGCCAATTCTGTAAGTCAATGGCAAATGTCCCTTTAACAATTTGAAGATTGCCTTCATGATTGTCGAGGGGTTTTGTTAATGTTTTTGTTAAATAATCTGAAAAGGTTGCTATTTTTATTTGTCTTTTAGCATGAAATGGGGGGGGGGGAGTTGCACGACATGACTTTTTTTTTTCTGCACATGTCCTCTTTTGGATTTATTGCTAGATTAAGGGGATTTTTTGATTGGGAGTCAGTTTTTCAGTGAGAAAAAGTTGATGTTAAATACCCCACCCCCCGGCATGTGTGTAGAAGAGGCAATTCTTATGTTTGGCATCTTGTAGCTGCTATTTCTCATGGCTACAAAATAGACTGGGCCAAGTTTTGCCAAATATCGCTAGCCATTGGTGGGAATATCATGGGGGGGGGGGCGGGGTTGATCTGCTCACCACCTTTACTCTTTCAGAAAATAACTCTGGTATTTCTCTTCCAGTGCTACAAACTGAAAATCACGAATGATACCAGATTTTTTTTTACATATTGATTATGCTCGTACATGTGTGTTAATCCAATTATTTTTCTCCTTCCTATTTTCCCTGTTAACAGGGATTCTAACCTCCAATGCCTTTTGCCTTTGCAGTCAAGTCTTCGCATCTCTCCTCCACTGCCATTCCTCCCACTTGGTAGTGGAATCTCACGGGACCCGTTGAGGCTTGGTGTTGGTTCAAGGCTAGACCAGGACCATGCAGCCTTAGCAGCAGCAACTGCCTCTCCACTTGGTATAACAAAGAGGTGGCCTGGCACTTCAGTTTGGCCTTCCTGGGATCTGCTGGATTCTGCAGATGACCCATTTAGCATTGAGAGAGAGGCACGCCTACACAGACAGGCTGCAGGTGCTTATCAGTTCATGATGGGTTTTTTAGAACTGTGTGCTTATGAACAAAAGTGGATTAAATATTTCCTGGTGTAATATTTGTAGCTTGTTTTGTGTACTACTAGGAAGGCATAGTTGTTAAAACCAGTGGTGCTCTATAGCCCTAAAGCTCTAGATGGACCCTCCAGACTTGCCTCCAGAAATACTTGCTTCATTTTAAAAGCAAAGTAGAAAACCCCCCCCACTATATATGCTTCAGAAATGTGGAAATTCATACTGCTTAGAACATGAGGTAGATTGTCTGTCTAAGTTTGATATGCTGTCTGTCTTCAGCTGTGAATGAAGCAACCTGCACCTGGAGTGGACAACTACCCCCTAGAAACTACAAAAATCCTGTGTATTCCTGCAAAGTCTTCCTTGGTGGTGTCCCCTGGGACATAACAGAAAGTAAGTCTAGAATGCTCAATTTAAATATTTAAAAAATATCTTACAAGAGGCGAGGGAAGCCCTAAATCTATAGGAAAGTAATGTTAACCATTTCTTAGTCTTATAGTTACAAATTGCTATTGGTGTGTAACTTTCTGGTTATCTGACAAATTTATTAATCTATTGCTTCCTTTATGCTGTATATTGAATAATCTGTGCACTGCATGTATTACATTGTACTACAGAACATTACAAACCTTTATTACATTGACATATGTTAAAGGAATACTGTCATGGGGAAAAAATTTTGAAACTGCATGCCAGCAGAATTCTGCACTGAAATCCATTTCTCAAAAGAGCAAACAGATTTTTTTATATTAAATTTTGAAATCTGACATGGGGCTAGACATATTGTCAATTTCCCAGCTGCCCCAAGTCATGTGACTTGTACTCTCATAAACTTCAATCACTCTTTACTGCTGTACTGCAAGTCGGAGTGATATCACCCCCTCCCATTTCCCCCCCAGCAGCCAAACAAAAGAACAATGGGAAGGTAACTAGATAACAGCTTCCTAACACAAGATAACAGCTGCCTGTTAGATCTAAGAACACTCAATAGTAAAAACCCATGTCCCACTGAGACACATTCAGTTACATTGAGAAGGAAAAACAGCAGCCTGCCATTTCTCTCCTAAAGTGCAGGCACAAGTCACATGACCAGGGGCAGCTGGGAAATTGACAAAATGTCTAGCCCCATGTCAGATTTCAAAATTGAATATAAAAAAATCTGTTTGCTCTTTTGAGAAATGGATTTCAGTGCAAAACTCTGCTGGAGCAGCACTATTAACTGATTCATTTTGAGAAAAAATTTTTCCCATGACAGTATCCCTTTAACAGATCTGTCCATATGGAATGACTACCATTCGGTCTCCTGCTGTACTATTGTCAGATGGCTTTACTGTCTGTTTTTTTCAATCATTGTATTTGGAAAAGACTGCAACATTAAGTGTGCTCCATTAGGTACCCCATACTCCTACATCTGGATAAGTCATCTAGACAAAACATGTTTTATTGTCAAACAATTTGTAGTGTCCTTTACTATTATGCTTCTTGTGATTGATATACAATGGTCCCTCTATTCCTTGTTCTTTACAGCTGGACTTATCAACACATTCCGTGTATTTGGAGCACTTAGTGTTGAATGGCCTGGTAAGGATGGCAAGCATCCCCGCTGCCCTCCCAAAGGTAATATGCCCAAAGGTAACACGAATGTGGTAGGAATTTTATTTATATTTGCACTTTACGGGAGATACACTGGTGGTGATCTTCTTCTTCATGGACACGCTTCTGGTGATAAGGTGACGGGGATTTGGGATACAGCCTTAGTGGAATGCCTTTAATTACTATTCTCCTTTTTGCTATGGGACATATTATTTCGTTTTTTTTCTTTCATTGAAGGTTTGATATACCAGGGAATCTGACAACCTAACTAAAATTCTAGTTGTATGCAAGTATCTGCAGTTTTTAATCTGTACTGTTAAATGTACATGACATACTATTTCACAACTTACTTGGGTTTGTATGCAATTTTTTCATTTGGGAATGGTTTGGAATTTATATACAAACTTGTCAGTAAGGCCACACCCCTTTAAAATGTTTTTTTTATGGCCCTGTTTACCATGGTGTGGTTGTGAAATGTTTGTTAAATGGTGGTCATGGCACCTTTTCTGTACAGCTGTGGACATGATTGTTTTATTGAATTTCACTATTATGGCAAACTGCTAGGTGAAACTGCTAGGTGAAACTGCTAGATACAACCAATTACCAGTCCAGCAAGAAACCCCCCTGATGAGCTGCTGCTTAGAGAACTGGTTTGTTTAGGGGAGAGGTACCTGAATAATTTGCCATTTATATATAGGAAGTGGGGAGTAGCTTAGCTTTTAAATTGGTGCTTTGTAATGGTTAAAGGAATTGTTCAGTGTAAAAATTAAAACTGGGTAAATAGGCTGTGCAAAATAAAAAATGTTTCAAATATAGTTAGTTAAGCAAAAATGTAATGTATAAAGGCTGGAGTGACTGGATGTCTAACATAACAGCCAGAATACTACTTCCTGCTTTTCAGCTCTCAGTTTACACTGACTGGTTAACAAGCAGTAACAATCGGTGACTTGAGGGGAGGTCACATGGGTCATATCTGCTTTGAATCTGAGCTGAATGCTAAGGATTAATTGTAAACTCACTGAACAGTTATGTCCCATGTGCCCCCCCCTTCAAGTCGCTGACTGACTCAAGAGTTAGTGAGCTGAAAAGTAGGAAGTTGGGTTCTGTTAGACAGTCACTACAGTCTTTATACATGATTTTTGGCTAACTATTTTAGAAATGTTTTATTTTGCACAGCCCATTTACCCATTTTTATTTTTTTTTACACTGAATTGTAAAAAAGAATTGTTTCTTTAAGATATGGACCTTGTCTTTAAAATAGGCAGAATGCAATTTCAACAATAGTTCCATTTATAGCTTTGTTGTTTTTTGGGTTTTTTTGATAAATAGGAAGGAGGAAAGCTGGAGAGCAGCTTGTCTAGCAATCCAAATGTAACAGACCCTGTAAACTAGTGGGGGGGACACCCCAAACCGTAAATGCTAGTGGAACAGTTTGCTTGTGGGAAGACCAGGGGGTATGAAACTGTTCCCAAATCTGTCACCCCATTCCCTACAAGGCATCAGGCTTGCTTGTTGGAACTATTCAACCTGTTCGTACAGGTTCTTAAAAATTGGAAGTACAAGTACTGCTTTTTGTTTACATTCAATGCAACATCTTGTGAGTGGACGGATGTAAAATAATTACTACAGTAGTTCCTAAATAGCAGGGCAGTTTTGGTGAGGGAGTTAATGGGACAATTAGGATGAATTATGCATTAGCTGTGGTATTTTCATAGAACAATTGGGTAACCCTATGACTTAAATGGTAATAAAACAAACTTAAAAATGCACTTTCAATATCTATAGTATATGTCCAACCCTGCAGTTATGTGTTGGTTACTGTGAATATGGTCGTCAAATTAGTTTTTGCATTTTTAGTGCTACAAAAAATAAATCATGATAAACACAAAGCTGTGGAGTGAATAACTCAAAGCTCTGGTGCATCAAGGTCAGTTGATGGGTTTTTGGCCCATTTGATATATACCTGGCCAAATTGCTTGGTTCAACCAGCTCAGGTTTGCAATCTGACAACTAGAAGTGGTTGAATGCTTGTTTATACACATGTAATCACAACTCAACTATATAATGTGGTAAATAGTCTCTTAACAACATGTTCAGGAACCACATGTCCTATAAAGTATTTGGTGGCTTCCATGCGTCATCTAGGTGCCTTAAAAACTGCACTGCCAGATTTGCCTTTTTTCAGTCCTGTTATAACCAATTATTTTTGATCCCCAGGGTATGTTTATCTTGTATTTGAATCAGAGAAGTCTGTTCGTGCTTTGCTTCAGGCATGCACTCAGGACCTATTAAGCCAAGATGGGTTGAGTGAACACTACTTCAAAATGTCCAGTCGCAGGATGCGCTGCAAGGAGGTAATCATAATTGAGTGTTAAAACTATTTTTTGACTGAACATTGATCAGCCTAGGAAGGTTTCACCCCACCACACAGTGGAATGATTGGTTTATAAAAAACTAGCACCCTGCACACAGAGGTGTCAGCTGCCAAATTTGCTTGCTCCTCTGCTTTCCTTTTTTCTCTAACTGCAATGGACCTATTGCTTCTCATTGACACACTATACAGTATCTTTAAATATTTTGTACAGCCACCACTGCTTGCCACCTTGGTACAAACGTCTTTTGGTTCTCTGAAAGCTGGGGTATACTTTAGCAATAAATATCAATTATTTTAACAGCACTGGTGATACCCATTCATTAATTTGTAGTCCTACACATGTAGGATCAAGAAAAGCAGCCTTGGCACCTAATTAAAAGCACATTACACTCCTTGCTTATGCAGGGCTTCTGTTAGCAGGCAATGAGGGTTAAAACAGATGTGGCAGAGACTGCACTAAGCATTATAAGATGCTGGGAGAGTCACTGAATGTTGAAGGCAAGGATGGGGTAATTTCTGACTTGAAGTATTCTAATACTTTTAACCATGGTATATTTGATTTTTATACTGTTTTCTAAATCTATTCTATCTGTATTCTTGCAATATATCCAAGATCACCTAGTTTATTGTGGTTCAATGTCTATTACGTTCAAAACCCGCCTCCATGTTTGCACATAAGGCACGTTTATACAGACCTAACTATACTACCATCTATAAACCATATATAAACTGCATAAATAACAATACCTATACAGGTATGGGATCATTTATCTGGAATCCAATTGTCTAGAAATACAATAGGCTACATTCCAGTTGGGGGTAACAGTAGGTTTTTTTTAATTGGGGGGAGTTCCTGGTCCAAGCAGCCATGTTGGTCAGTACATGCACATTGCACGCTTCTGACGTGATGCGCAAGTTGCAACAATATCTCCTTTTCTCTGTCGTCTTAGGGGGACACAGGGACCGATGGGGTTAAGCTCCACCCTCCAGGAGGCAGGACACTTGGTAACAATTAATTAAGGGGCGTGCCGTGCTTGGCTTAACCCCGCACACAGTGCTCAACACTCAGTTTTTCAAGTGTCCTGCTACCAGGAGGTTGGATTTTCCCTGTGGGGAAAGATTTCTTCGGCTAGCTGAGGCTGGCACCTGGGGTGATACCAGGAACAGGGCTGCCTGTATCCTTTGGTTAGCCCCCACCATGTAATATTCACCGGGGTCATTACCTAGCCTGAGGGCTATACCGACCATCCAGACAGTGCCTGGCTTCCATTCGGTTGACAGAGGGTCTGGCCGTTGTGAACCTACCATTGGGTAAGTACGCTGGCACCTGCCTGTAACCTCCCTGCTACGGTGGCACCAGCTGTTAACCCCCTCCGCCCCCCCCCCCTCATACCTCCCTCCTCCTCTTCTCGCCACCCGTGCTCTGTGCCCCCGTGCCCCCCGGTACCTTCAGTGAGGGAACCGGAGTGGGGAAAAAGACATTGCATCATCCTCTCCCTGCAGCCGAGTACAGGCACTGACACGCTGGCTTCCCTACTTGTAATGCGCACACTGCGCATTGTGTAGAACCGAGAGGCCAGACGGCAGGGAGAGGGAGAGTGAACTGATCCGCACGCACTAGGAGGAGGGGCGGGGAGTCCGGCGCCTGCAGAGCCCTGTTCCGTTTGGCGCGCGTCGCCATTTTGGATCGCGCTCGCGCTGGAACGCATATGCGTTCCAGCGGCCATTTTGTCCCCGCTCATTCTACAGAGAGGACTGGCTGGCTGCGCCGGAACGCACAGGGGAGAGACCAACACAGCTCCACAAGGCATACTCCTAGTTTAGAGCTCAGTTGGTGGCAAAAGCGGAGTAGTTGGAAATTATCCACGCTCCATAAATACAGTTGCAACAGCTGGAACTTGACTCAGCTCTCGCACACTACTTTCCACTCAGGTGATTTCCAATGGCAGAAGGTAGGCCAGTGGGATTATTCACTAGGGCGGGGGGGAGAGTACCCACAACAGCAATGGTGACTTACTTTGCCTGTACAAAGTGTCAATCTAAGATTCCAGGGGGTCAGAACGAGCCACTGTGCAGATCTTGTTCAATGGGGCAGGGGGCACAAAATGCTTCTTCCAACAACCCTGTTCCTACAGAGACACAGACAGAAAATCCTGGGTCAGAAAGCCCTTCTCTACAGCCGGGGCCCAGCCGGGTACAAGATCTACCGGCTCCTTCCTGGGCTATTCAACTGTCTCAGTCCTTAGCATCCTTACAAGGATTACCAGCCATTGCTAATACCCTAGGAAAAGCCTTGGCTAAGTTTAGTCACAGACCAAGCGGCAAACGCAAACGTTCTCATGACTCTAAGGCCGATCCCTTAGCACATGTATCTTCCGACGAGTTGTCGGCAGAACAAAATTCCTCTCAATCAGAAGGCGAAATACCACCTTCAGACGAGTCCTCGGGGGAAGAAGAGGAAGATCATGAGGGTGAGAGAGATCGTGATTCCCAACATGATGTGGATGGCATCATTAAAAAGGTGCTCGAAGTACTTAATATTTCTCAAGCACAAAAACAAGCTGAAACATCTAGGTTGTTCAAGAGACAACAGAAGTCCACAACAGTTTTTCCATCGCATGACCAGCTGACGGACATGATACAAGATGAATGGAACAATCCAGAACGAAAATTCCAAGCTACACGGAAATTTTCAAAATCCTACCCCTTTCCCAAGGAGCTTGTGGATAAGTGGACCAATCCTCCAATGGTGGATGCTCCCGTGTCCAGATTATCAAAATCTACCACATTGCCGGTAACTGACGCAGCGGCCTTTAAAGATCCGTCGGATAGACGGTTAGAGGGGTTCCTAAGAGCTATTTACACGTCTTCTGGATCGACCCTGAGACCCTGTCTCGCTTCAGCCTGGGTGTCCAGAGCTATTCAAGCATGGGCAGAATCTTTAGTCACAGACATTCAAGAAGGAGTGCCCAGAACTGACCTACTGTCCTCTGCGCAAACAATTGCGGAGGCGTCCGCTTACCTCTGTGATACTACCCTGGATATTTCACAAATTACAGCCCGAACATCAGCTCTATCCATAGCGGCACGGAGGACCTTATGGCTTAAAAACTGGTCAGCTGACCTAAGTTCTAAGAAATCCTTAACCTCACTGCCCTTTAAAGGTCAACGATTATTTGGTGAAGAACTTGAGAAAATCATTTCACAAGCAACAGGGGGAAAAAGCACCTTCCTTCCTCAGGCAAAGAGCAGGTCCATGGGGACAGCCAGACGCGGAAAGTTTTTTCGTGGCCAAAGCGGACGTTACACACGCAAGTACAGTCCACCACGACGCTCCCACTTTCGTAACAAGACCAACGATAAAACTCGCACCCCATGGAAGTCCAACAAAACCTTCACGAAGCCCGCAGGAGATAAGTCTACCTCAGCCTGACGGGGCACCCCCTCCGGAATCGCTAGAACAAATAGGGGGCAAGTTACTACGATTCCGGGAGGTATGGATCCATCACTCTTCAGATGCTTGGGTCAACGAGATAGTCACGGAAGGTTATCATCTCGACTTCACAAATCTACCTCCTCGAAAATTCCTTATGTCCAGGGTTCCATCACACCCCCAAAAAGCACGAGCATTCTTACAATGCATTTCCAAACTGGAACATACTGGAGTAATTGTACCAGTACCACAGCCGGAGAGATTCTCAGGGTTCTACTCCAATCTGTTCATAGTGCCAAAGAAGGACGGATCCTTCCGACCAATTTTAGATCTCAAACTGCTCAACAAGTTTATCAGGTCCATTCGTTTCAAGATGGAAACACTCCGATCAGTGATACGAGGCATGGAGCACGAACAGCTCATGATGTCCTTAGACATCAAGGACGCATATCTTCATGTACCAATTTGGATCCACCACCAAAAATACCTCCGATTTGCATTCGCGAATCAACACTTTCAATTTGTGGCACTTCCGTTCGGACTCTCGTCAGCACCACGGGTGTTCACCAAGCTTATGGCGGTAACGGCAGCAACGTTACGACTACAAGGCATTTCAGTGACTCCATATTTGGACGATCTTCTCCTGAAGGCCAGATCAGAAGAAAAGGCAAAGGAGGACTTATGCAAGACGACTCGACTATTGCAGAGATTCGGCTGGACCATCAACTGGTCAAAGTCCAACCTACAGCCCAGCCACCAGATGATATTCTTGGGCCTGGAATTCAACACAATGACACAGATGGTTTGTCTTCCACGAGACAAACAGCACAAGATCAGAGATCAAGTACAGTCACTCCTATCTCACCAGAGACCAACTGTCCACATGGCAATGAAAGTACTGGGACTCATGGTGTCAACCATCGAGGCAGTTCCCTTTGCTCAAATTCACCTACGGGACTTACAAGCAAACATTTTGTCATCCTGGAAAGGAGGTCCTCTGTCGCGAGTGATCAACCTCTCCCACACGACAAGGGAGACTCTTCTGTGGTGGTTGAGGATGGACACCCTGGCCATGGGTCAATCATGGGCGAGCCCAGATTGGAGTGTAATTTCCACGGATGCGAGCCTCAAGGGCTGGGGGGCCACGTGGAACAACCTATCTGCACAAGGTCAATGGTCTCCCGAGGAGTCCAAACTTCACATCAACGTACTAGAATTGCGAGCAGTAAGACTAGCCTTATTCCATTGGTCACATCGCCTGCACCAAAAACCAGTTCGCATCCAAAGCGACAACGTCACAACAGTGGCGTACATAAATCGGCAGGGAGGAACACGCAGCAAAGCTGCACTAAAGGAAGCACAAGCAATACTGGGTTGGGCAGAAACCAACCAAGTACAATTGTCGGCCATTCACATCCCAGGAGTGGCGAACATAAAAGCAGACTTCCTCAGCCGAAATCACGTACATCCGGGCGAATGGGAACTTCATCCGGAGGCATTCATGGAGCTAGTAAATCTCTGGGGCTACCCACAGATCGACCTCATGGCATCCAGAACCAATCGCAAGGTTCAAAGGTTCTTTGCTCGTTCCCGAGACACAATAGCGGAAGGAGTGGACGCCATGACACAGCCTTGGTCGTTCGACCTGGCATACGTCTTTCCTCCTCTTCCGATGTTACCTCGAGTCCTCAAGAAGATCAGGAGATCTACCATCACGGTAATTGTGGTAGCTCCCTATTGGCCTCGAAGAACATGGTTCTCCGATCTGCAAGAGATGTCCATAGAACAACCGATCCGTCTACAACACAGACCAGATCTGCTCAGCCAGGGTCCAGTGACACATCCAAATCCCGGACTGTTCGCTTTGACGGGATGGCTATTGAAGCATCCATCTGGCGAAGAAAAGGGATAGCAGAAGAAGTTATTTCAACTATGCTAAAAGCACGTAAACCCACGTCTTCCAAATCTTATCACAGAGTGTGGCGTTCCTATTACAGTTGGTGTGAAGAGCTCAACCTGCCCCCTCTAGAACTCAGCATGCCTAGAGTGTTGTCCTATTTACAGCGTGGTCTGCAGTTGGGTCTAAAACTCAGTTCACTAAAAGTACAAGTATCTGCGTTGTCTGTCCTTTTTCAACATCGACTTGCAACAGAGGACACCATACGGACTTTTCTGCAAGGAGTGGCTCACGTAATTCCTCCATTTCAACCGCCCGTCGCGGGTTGGGATCTTAATCTCGTACTCGAGGCCTTACTTGACCCTCCATTCGAACCCATGAGTTCTATTTCCGACACATGGCTCATTTACAAGACTGTGTTTCTAGTGGCAATCTCGTCAACCAGAAGGGTGTCTGAACTGAGTGCACTATCCTGTGATCCGTCCTTTCTGGTGTTCCACAAGGACAAGGCAGTTTTGCGGACAGTTCCTTCGTTTCTACCCAAAGTTGTGTCTTCCTTCCACATTAATCAGGAAATCATAGTTCCATCATTATGTCCAGATCCAAATAATGACAAGGAACGACGTCTTCACAATCTAGACGTAGTCAGAGCACTCCGGTGGTACCTTGAACGGTCAAAGCCCTTTCGGAAATCTCAAACTCTATTTGTTATTCCTTCCGGACCTCGTAAAGGTCTACCAGCATCAAAGACTACCATCGCCAGATGGATCAAACAAACCATCTGCCAAGCCTACCTGTCAAAAGGTAGAACACCACCACAAGGTGTCAAGGCTCATTCCACAAGAGCAATGGGAGCCTCATCGGCATGGCGCAATGCTGCCTCATTGGATCAGATCTGCAAAGCAGCTACCTGGTCCTCTGTTCATACATTTACTAAATTCTACAGACTCGACAAAACTTCGTCGGCTGAGGCCTCCCTCGGTCGCAAGGTGTTGCAGTCTATCTTCCACTAAATCAGTTAAATTTGGCTCGTCCCACCCTGCTGTTTTTGGGACTGCTTTGTTAAGTCCCCATCGGACCCTGTGTCCCCTAAGACGACAGAGAAAACAGGATTTTTTGATACTCACCGTTAAATCTGTTTCTCTGTAGTCATAAGGGGACACAGGGCTTCCCGCCCTAGGACGAGCCGTTGACCTGATGGTCGTGTCCAGGATAATCCCTGACTTTCATTCTGTCATAAGTTATAGTTCAGTTATAATGGTTAAAATTTTTTTGGAACAAACTGAGTGTTGAGCACTGTGTGCGGGGTTAAGCCAAGCACGGCACGCCCCTTAATTAATTGTTACCAAGTGTCCTGCCTCCTGGAGGGTGGAGCTTAACCCCATCGGTCCCTGTGTCCCCCTTATGACTACAGAGAAACAGATTTAACGGTGAGTATCAAAAAATCCTGTTATGCGCATGTGTGCCCCAACTTGGCTGCTCAAACTGGGAACTTCCTCCTAAGTGCTGGTGGGGGGGGGTTCTCTTTACCCCAACCTTTGGGGAATTATATATATATTTTTGCAAATGGTGCCCTTTAAGGTATTTTAAACGGTTTTGGAATGACTCCTTAACCCACAAAACCTCAGGTCCCAAGCATTCTGGATATCACAATAGCCTTGGATATTAGGCTTGTTGAAAGTTATCCAACATCCCAAACATGATGTTCACATTTTGGACAATAGTCCTGATTTAACAGCCCATGTCAATTTTTTTTATTTATTTTTTAAATTTATCTATTTAAGGGGCAGATTTATGAAAATGTGAGCATAAAACTTGGCACTGAAACTCACCCATGTTCTATTCCTACCTATAGGATTTAGAATAATTTATCAATTGAATTCACCATTTGATAAATATCCTATAGGAATGAATAGAAAGTGAGTTTTCCTGTGGCAAGTTCTAAATTCACACTGATATGTTCTTTTTTTAGTTAAAATGCTCTGCATGTGGCAGCATCCTGCATGCAACTTAATGTTGCACATTTTAGTATCCTTGGCTAAGATACAGAACTTCCAATACCTTCTTCTGGTCATTAATAAACAAGGTTAAAAAAAAAAGCAAAGGGCCAAGGTTGGACCCATGTGGTGCTCTAACAATGCTCCAAAAAAGAAATATAGCCCAAAAGAGTTTCAGCAAACACTACTAAATCTAGTTACACTTTTCAGCATCCACTTTTAAGTCAGACTTGTGGGGGGGGGGGGACTGTTGCATGGAGTTAGGTCAAAAAAGAAATCACTGACATTAAAATAATGTCCGAATGTGCAAGTTCATGTGTGCAAAACAAACTGCTTATTCAGGGCTTCTACTTTGGAATACTACCTTAGAATATTTACAATATCTTGTATTAACACTGCCCGGAATAATATAGTGAATAAAGTACCCCCTCTTGTAAATTATAAGGATATTATAAGTTACGGAGGAGTTTCATGACCATATAAAAACACAAGGCCGAAGGCAGAGTTTTTATACAGGTCATGGAATTCCAAGGTAACTTCTAATATCCTCATAATTTGCAACTGGGGGTACTTTATTTATACACAAACTTCAGTGAGTCATGTGACAAATGACAGAACTCACCGTTTATAACTGATGACATCAGAACTCTCCATTTATAAGGATATAATTTACAAGATATTCCGTTTTTGTGTATTAAGGATTACTCTACGGTCATACTTTAGAAGGGCTGTTGTGAGTTACACATGTAGCTTCTGAGAAGCTCAAATCAACCATTTGAACAGAATCAAACAATCAAAAGGTTCTATGATTTTTCTTTAGTACTTTTTTTGAACAGAATCAAACAATCAAAAGGTTCTATGATTTTTCTTAATTTAGTACTTTTTTTTTTGTATGAAGCAGATCGGCAAGCACTCCGGAAGCCTCTTGTTGTTGGTAAAATTCAACTTTTATTTCAACACATTAATACCATTACATTACGGATGTAATGGTTTTAATGTGTTGAAATAAAAGTTGAATTTTACTAACAAGAAGCTTCCGGAGTGCTTGCCGATCTGCTTCATACCTAAAATTACACACACCCTTTGCTACGGGTTTGGGGCGATGCACCCGGACCACTTGAGACGTCGGGTGAGTGTTTTTCCCATTTCCTAGTAGTGGTTTCACATTGTGTTTACGTTGAAGTGTTGGACCTGGGGTTTCTACATCCAGGTCACTCTTGTTACAGGGTGAGAAAGGTTACTCACCCAACTAACATATACTAGTCAAATATTTAATACAGGACTGTGCAGCTTCAAATTCTTTTGCCAATTAGTACTTTTTTTTTTTTTTTACCTCTTAGGTGCAAGTCATTCCTTGGGTACTTGCAGACAGCAACTTTGTGCGTAGTCCATCACAGCGGCTAGATCCCAGTAAGACTGTATTTGTGGGGGCTCTTCATGGCATGCTAAATGCTGAAGCTTTGGCCTCTATCATGAACGATCTGTTTGGAGGTGTAGTCTATGCTGGCATTGATACTGATAAGCACAAATATCCAATCGGTGAGCAAATGTTTAAAATGCTACCTAACAGAACCAATTATTTAAAACCTTCCTTGTTTGTTCTCTAGCCTCTAATGCCACGGTCTTCAGATTGAATAGGAAAAACCTGCCTAGAGCCTGTGGGGAAAGCTCCACCCCAGAGGTTCACCTCTGACACTACTAGAGGCATCGGTACTCTGCTGAGGCTTGGTTTAGAAAAGCCCACAAGCAAGTTTGTAAAATTGCTACATGGTCCTACAAACTGTAAGAGCTAAGACGCACCTTGCTACTTATAGCCAGCTACTTCAAGACTCCAAAACACCAGAAAATACACCGCCATAGACAATACTGAAAATTCTTTTAAAACACCTGCATTGAACATTATCAGAAGAATCAATTTTGTAGCGAGAGCTAGTTTGCTACAAGTAGCTCCATGTCATTGCCCTAAGGAAAAGGAGTTTGTCAGACACAGGGCAACCCTCCCAGGTAGTGAGTCTACTCTGGATTGTTTTATCCACTTTATGGTTATTCTACTAGATGTAAATAGTTCTGGTCAATAAGTTGGTGCAGGGAGTATTCTTCTTCCTTCAGTTTTGTCTCCTGGTGGATGCTTCCTCAAGGTCCCTGTGTCCCACATACCCCTGAATAAAAAAGGATTTAACTGTAACCTACAGTTTTGTGTTTATGTATGGAAAATAACTTAAATACCCCTTTAACATTATTTTTCATGCTTGTGTGTAGGGTCAGGTCGCGTGACCTTCAATAACCAGCGCAGTTATCTAAAAGCTGTAAGTGCTGCATTTGTGGAAATAAAGACTGCCAAGTTTACGAAAAAGGTAGGTTTTGAAAGGCATATCATTTATTTGAAGATAAGATGTGCAATGTGTTTTGGACTCCTTCTTTCCACAAGAACTCTCAATAGATGTCATTCTAACACACCATCTGTTTGTATCTTTAGTGGAAATTGTATGCCAATCTCAACAGTCTAAATGAGGAGCCTTTATTTTGCTGACTGATGCTTGTGGAAACCTTCCTGTTCTCTAGATTTAAAAGGATACTGTCATGGGATACATATTTTTTTTTCAAAGTGCTGCTCCAGCAGACTTCTGCACTGAAATAAGTTTCTCAAAAGATCAAACTGTTTTGTTTTTTTTTTAATTTAAAAATCTGACATGGGGCTAGACAGTCTTTCCCAGCTGCCCCAGTCATGCGACTTGTGTTCTGATAAACGTCAGTCGCTCTTTAATGCTGCACTGCAAGGTGGAGTGATATCACCCACGCGCGCGCAAAATGACCTGAGATGGCTGCCTACACACCAATATTACAACTACAAAAAAATACACTTGCTGGTTCAGGAATTAAATTTTATACTGTAGAGTGAATTATTTGCAGTGTAATTTAGAAATAAAAACTACATCCTAAAAATCATGACCTAATCCCTTTAAGGTTTCTCTGATTTGTAAAGGCTGGTTTCTTAAATTCTGTGAGACTAAATTTTGCTTACTCCAGTTTATTCAAATTACTAGACTAAGACATATTACTTTATTAACATCTGTTTTTAAGATGTACTCTGAATTGGATATATTTGATTTTATAGTATTTATAGCAGATTTCTAGGCCTCTAGCTGGCCTCTAGTCTGCAGTGTTCTGAAAACTGCTGAGATAAAGACATACAATAAACCTGCACTCTTAATTGCCACTAAACATCACCAACTATGGGAATCTTGCTCCCTAAGGCCCTGGGCAGAAACTGCATTTTGAAAAGAGGATCGCTCCCTTAATCTCAGTAGTTGTACAGGTATGGGACCTGTTATCCAGAATGCTTGGGACCTGGGGTTTTCCAGATGATGGATCTTTTTGTAATTTGGATCTTAAGTCTACTAGGAAATCATGTAAAGATTAAATAAACCCAATAGGCTGGGTTTCCTTCCAATAGGCTGGGTTTCCTTCCAATAAGGATTAATTCTTAGTTTGGACAAGGTACTGTGTTACAGCGAAAAAGTAATTTGGATAACTTGTTGGGGAGTCTATGGGAGATGACTGCTGTAATTTAAAGCTTTCTACATAACCGGTTTCTGGATAATGGATCCCATACTAATTTTGGCTTCCTCCTGCTTGTAGCTACATGAAACGTGGGATATGCCAGTCTCCACTCAGTGTTTGATAATTCTGTAGCTGATCATTGCAGCAAAGTTAACATGTAATTATTTGCCAGGTAAACCTAAATTGTTGCTCAGCCTTTACTGTTATGTACACTTCTGTTTTCTTCGCACAAAACCATTAGATTTATAGGAATCGATTCATAAAGATTTACTTTTCACTGGATTTTTCTAAAACTCAGGTTCAAATTGACCCATATTTGGAAGACTCTGTTTGCCAGGTGTGCAATGCTCAGCCTGGACCATTCTTCTGCAGAGACCAGGTAACATGTTTTTTTTCAAAGTTGACCAGTGCCCTAAGTGTTGGGGAGTTTTTTTTTTTTTCTATGTAATTGTGAAGTCACAATGGCTGAGTAACGTTTTGTAGCTCTTTCCCTTTATTTTTGGCAATGGCTGGGCTGCCACAAGGAAGCTGGATACTTGAACTATCCTTCATATGATTTTGGTAGCATTTATATTTCCTAAGATCAATCTGTTTCATTACAATGGAATGCCTATTTTGTTTTGCAGATATTTCTGTAGATGTCAGTGGGGATCATAAGCCTACTTGGCGTTCTGTTAACCAGTATATTTTCAAACATCATTCTGGATTCAGCATTTCAACTATTATGAATAAATTGCCTGAATCGTTGTATTTGCAAATTAAGATTATGCCTTGAAATGGTCAGCCAAAGGTTTTAATTGTGAAGCTCACTTATGTGTTTAATATTTAAAGGGGACCCGTCGCCCAAAAAATATATTCCAAATCCTATTATCACATTAGTCAAGCATAAATAACTTTAATTACACTATAAATTATTTGAGTTGAGCTTCCTTCAGTCTGGGATGTCCTAATTATAGCAGGCAGGAGCCTATTCCAGTCTCTTATTCAAATCAGTGCATGGCTGTTAGGGTAATATGGACCCTAGCAACCAGATTACGGAAATTGCAAACTGGAGAGCTGCTGAATGAAAAGCTAATAACTCAAACCACAAATAATAAAAATGAAAACCAATTTTAAATTGTCCCAGAATATCAGTCTCTACATCATACTGACAGTTCGTTTAATGGTGAACAACCTCTTTAAGATCCCTGCCAAATAACATTCTTTGGGTATCTTGATTAGCCTTGACTCTTCCACTTGACTGCTTATGCTAGTCTTTCAGTCATAACTTGATTGTTGGAATACTAAATCTTTATCTGTCTACAGGTTTGCTTTAAGTATTTCTGTCGCTCCTGCTGGCACTGGCAACACTCCATGGAAATCCTGCGCCACCACCGCCCTCTTATGCGTAATCAGAAGAGTCGTGACTCAAGCTAAAGACATCAGATATTGGCACAACATTGGTCCAAAAATCTGACAACTGGATATGTTGGGGCTAAAATGAGTGTTCAGAATTTCTTCCCTCCAGCACTGGAAGCACTTGTATTTTTTTTTTTTTCTCCAGGGATAGATCATAAATCAGTGGATTGTGGGGAGAATGTCACTTTTTTTTTTTTTTTTTGCACTTGCTGTACCTTGTGGTAGTTTTCTCACACTAGTGCACACTGAAATTTGCCAGGTTTTTTTCCTTTTCTTTTAAAAAAAATAGTGAGTGGGATATTTCCTTCTCAGGACTTAATTGCAGTTCCCAGACTGGGCCCAAATAACATTGCTGAAATTAAGCAATGTTCATGGCCTTGTTTTCTTAAGGTTTATGGCTAGTGATGCCTCTGCTTTTGGTTTAACTTTTTTTTTTATTACAGGCGCTTCTTTTACATTCCTTGCAATACTGCTGGTGATGCAAATTACATTAATCCTCCCATGTTTTGCTGTTGCCATACAGTGCCTTCCAATTTATTTGATGTCCCATCTGAACTATATAAACTAGTTCAGCTGACATTTTTACTGTAACAATAGCAGAATTTGCTCTTTAAACCAAATCATATTTCATATTTTTACCCCTGTGGGATTTTTACAAGTTCCTTTTTACACTCTTAAAGACGTTTTTTAAGTCCATTATATATTTTTTTTCTTTTCTTTCCCTGGCAGCTTTTAACATTATTGCAGTTTTTCTGTTTCTGGGAGCTGCTGGTTAAGAAAACCTACATAAATTCTTTGTACAACAGAGTTTATAACCAAAAGGACAGACTTATGGCCTTGACAGAACAAGATTGAGCGAGTGTGTGTGTGTATATATAGTTTTACAGAAGTTTGTTGCACTTTTTAATTTGCACTTAAGGGGATGGTAGAGTTTTTAATCACTTTCTGTTTGTATTTGGCTGGACAAAAAGGGCTGTGATGTGTCTCGAGAATGGGGTAGAGGCTGGAAGAGATGGCTTGACACCTTTCTCCTGGAGGGAATAAGTGCCCATGCTTTGTTTCACTGTCAGTTTTTTGGAAATAACTGACTTATGCAAACTGTTGTAGGCCTTAAGATTGTGTCCTTTATTTTTATTTCTACCTCCCCCTTAAAATTGTAAGCTCTGTGCCAAAGACCCCAGTTTGTTTATCCCTCTCCTATCCAGTACATGCTGAGCTAATTTACTTCTAGCTGCCCTAAGCAGGGTATATCTGTGAAGCTGTGTGTAAAGTCTCTACCTCATTGTAGTTATGCAAGCAGAAGATGCACTTAATCTATGGATGTGGTGTAGTTTTGTTTGTTTTTTTTTCTTTGTTTTTTTGGCACAAAATAAACACGTTGAAGCAGTATGCATTTCTTGTTTTATCAAAGGGTGGGGGGGCACATTGTGCACTTAATTCTACATTTAATCAAATGTCCAAATGACTAGTGGTTAGTTCTGACCAACTTCAAATATATATTCTAAAAAAATACTGGAGTAAAGTTGCTTGTAAAGAATTAACCATAAAACCACTGCTGCAAAGATCCTCTCTCAGGTCAGTCAGATTAGGCACATTAGATTTACATATGATTTGTGACTACATAGTGGTAAATGGGGTGGTGGGGTGATTCATATACTATACTTCACAGTATAGTGATCAATGCTAGAAGCAATTTTCATTTATGAGACCAGCATGATGCATTGCTCTACTGATGTGCAAGGCAGGTTAGATGTAACCATGCAGATCAGGTGGTCAGTTATGTGATACTTTCCTATAACCTGAGCTGCTTTGTGAGAGCGGATTCATCTCCGTAAGCCAGAAGTTTTGAGTCTCAGCTGTGTGTCCAACATGTACAGAGCCTACCAACCAACTTTACCAGTTACCAACCTCTACCTGCAAGAGAAATGGGATCGGACAAGATTTATAGAGCACAGGAAAAAGGTATTGGCTAAGAGTTGTGCGGTTCTGTTTACATTGAAACCTTCTGCATAGTCTTCCCTCCCCCCTTCTTTCTATCTGCACTATATCTGACACAATGGAAATGTCCCAGCATTCCTATCACAAAATAGTAGATTTGTGTCTATAGCAGCTATTAATCTGTTGTATAGTATAATTGTTCCACAGTACCTTGCACCGTGAGAGTAAAACTGCATTATTCCCAGGTCTTCTGTATCATGTCCATCTTAAACTATGATGTTCCACAATGAGAACTCAAATAGTGATTAGGAACATCAAAATAGTGATTACACTTAAGCCTTAATGAATCAAACTGCCAAGCAAGCAGTACCATATGGGACAAGGTAAAGAATAAGCTTCACTACAGTTCTGCAGAGCTTGGATTCCAAGTACAATTAAGGATGTCACACTACAGAGCTTGGGCAGAGTAGGACACAAAGCCTGCCAAAATGCCTAATGTCAAAACTGGCCTGTGACATTTGTAAATCCTTGCTACTCTTGTGTTCCCTAGCAAGGCTGTAAACTGAAAGACCTTATGTTTTTAATCTCTCAATACAGGCAAGATCTGGTAAAATTTATCTTGTTTGGTCAAAACTTGTATGAACACCAACAGGTTTTCCAATGTCTGCAAATGAATGTATAGTACATCACCATAAGGAGCTGTGAGCCTTCATTCCTCAATATGCAGTTTCTTGGCTGTGTATTAGGTTTGGGAATGAAGATTTGCATGCCAGTGGAACGGTAGTTGGGTTGAAAACAGTTTTAAAACTAGGCTAGAAATGCTGCCTATAATGTTTTAGTTCTCTGTGCCATGGCAAGGTAAGCCATACTGTTTTATTAGAGCAGATCTGTGCCTCCAAGTCCCTAGTAGCTCCTAGACGTTTCTACTAATTCATAGTACATTAGATGTGCTGCTATAAAGATGCTAGCGTGCAGGGTAGGGTTGCCACCTGGCTGGTATTTTGCCAGCCTGGCCAGTAAAAATGATGGTTGATCCCAGTGTTTATAGGGGGAAAAGATAAATATATCGGACTGTTGTTTTTTTTGTTTTTTTTTTTGAAAAGGTGGCAACCCTAGTGCAGGGACAAATTCACATTTTTATATACAGTATGCAATATAAAGTTCTAATACTGTAAAATGCTGATTACAAATTCAGTGACACTTCATGATGGCTAAGGAACCAGTGCAATTTGTCAGAATTTAGCAATCCACCCCCTAGTATTTGCTTTTAATGCAGGGAACCTCATTTCCTGCTTGACTTGCAACAACCCCTAAACTTGGCTTCTTAATAGCTGCCCACTGACACTCAAGATGGACCTGCTTCTGTCTACAACTTTGAAAGTCTGTGTTGTTGCTATTATAGGGATGATGAATACATTATTTGTATCACATTTGTTTATAGGTTTTAATTTTAAAAGTATTACTTTTTATTTTTTTAATAAATTGTATTTGTTTACTGAAGGGCCATTTGCAGTTGCAGTATTGCTAGAAACTCAACACTCCTGTCTCTGATTAAAAAAAATATTAAAGGTCCAGTAACAGCCAAACTGCTTTACATTAATGTGGTCTTTAGCTGTTCATGCAATATTTAGTGTAATTGTACTGAGCATATTTTTCCTGCCCAAGAGGCAACTTACCTTTACATTTGCAGGAGAGGGTAATTAATAATTCAGCAATGCATACTTCATTTTGGAGTGTGTTTTGTCTTGCACACAACATTCACAGATTTATTTGTAGCAGTGAAGGCTGCCATGCAGGATTTCATAACAAGTAAGCTATTTGCAATATGTAGTATAACTATCAATGTAGCTCTGGGGGTCCTAAATCCAAATTTGATTTGCCCTGCTGGGGTCTTCCCTCCAGATACCATTTGAAAAGCTCAACCAACCTCCACATAAACAAGAATGCTAATTGTTTCCTCACATACCCTGACACATTTACTCAAATGTCCTGAACTGTTTAAGTACAGTGTTAACAGACTGCAGCATTTAGCATAGCACACACTAAGGCTGTACCAAACAAGGATACTTTTTGACTGAATCCTAGCACTTTATGAAAGATTCTGAGAGCTGCTACTAATTTCCCTTCCTTAAAGGGTTAATTATTTTAGTGTGATTGTTTATCTGGTTGCTTAGGCCCAATTTACCCTGGCAACCAGGTAGTTTTAGTGAGAGACTGGAAGATGGAGTAGACAAAAAAGTAGTAAAGTAAAAAATGACAGCCATTTTGGCTGTTGTGGTTTGTGGCCGCCATTTTTTTAAAGACCAATTGATATGCTAATAGGACATTTTCTAATTTACTAAAAGGTGAACTGCCCTTTTAAGTGAATGCACCATATAAGCTACTGTATGTATTTTAAATATTCAATCTCTCACTGCCTTTAACTTTATTGGCTTAAATCATACATTAATCATGCTCTGGCAGCATAAATATCACTGTGGAACAGTCGTGCACAGAGGCTTCTCTAGAAAAAGTAGATCATTTTGAGTAACTTTGAAATGAATGAAGGGAGGGAGGGACAGTATAATATTTCTTCAGTTCTTTCATGAGGTCACAGGTCTCTGGGCTGTTCTCCACAGTGCTGCACTTGTTTGGACCTTCCGGATTAGGGTCGTACTCCATTGAATATCCTCTAGCACTCCATCCAGCCTACTGCCTTGTAAGAGTTGGCTGACCGCAATAGTGTATGCTTATCTACAGATAAGAGAGAACACACCATGTTCTAGGACATGTAATATAGCAAATTGTATTTAATTGTTTGCTCCAGTGTAAAAACAGAAGACCCTTGAAAAATTGTATTTTTAAAGAAAAAAATATGCATTTTATGCAATTTTTTTTCTACAGCTTATTATGCTGTGTACCTATATAATGGTTTAAAATATACACCTTTCTCAATACTGCACCTACTTATTTTTAATGGATGATTTCAAGATTCACTATGGACAATGTAAAGTCACATAAGGTGGAATACCCAGCTTTATAAATCTGTTTTTTAACATAATCACAAATGATTTAACAAATCAAGTGTTAACATTGATCCAGTCAGTATTCCAAATCAGTGCAGCTGGCCCCAGTTTACAACCAATATACAGAAAGTGCATTATCTATATATACAAACGTTTCTGAGCAGGAAGCACAGCTATATTATCAGAAGTTCTGGGAGTGTAGCATTTTTTTTTTTAGCAGCAAGTGGTAGAGTCCTGTGCGGAACCAACTTGCTAAACCCGTCCCGCAAGTACCTTATCCACAACCCGATCCGTGACCCGCTGACCAAGAAACAAGAAGTACTGTCGTAAACCGGAAGTGACATCATTAGAAGTAAGTGTGATCAGGAAAAAGTAAAACTCGCTATTGAGAAGAACCGCTGACCCGTGTCTATACCAGCTCCTGAAACGTCTACCTGCAACCTGCAGGTACCAGTGGTGTAACTACCGGGGGTGCAATTGGGCCAGGGCCCGCACCCCCCAGCAGTCACTGGCCCCCTGGAGTCGGCTGCAGCCTCACAGACGAGGGTGGGGGGCGGAGCCCGGCTGCACCTAGTTCTGTGACTGGCAGGTACCTGACCCGCTGCAGGACTCTAGCAAGTGGCCAAGCCCCAGCCTGGTAGAACAGATTCACGAACAGTACCTTGGTTATGTTTTGGAAAATACATAATCACAGTCAGTATCCAGGTAGCACACGTTAGAATAATTATTTGTATCCGGTATGGTTAGAACCAGTATCAGATGTTGCTGATTAGGCAGGCAGTACAGATCAGTGATTATTCCCCTATTAAGAAGTGCTATAAACAAATTATCTTAGAAGACAAATTCCTAGGACTAGGAGAGCAGGAAATTGTGTAAATAATCTTAGAAGTATATATATACCTACACATTCCTATCATAAGTACTGGAGAGATATGTGGCAGTAGAAGGGGTGATGGTGATTATTTGCAAGGCAGCAAAATGTATAAACATGCCCCTTTTTATATTCTAATGTTCAGTATTACAGAATATGTTGGCACTTTATAAATATTTGTTATTAATTGAAGAATATAGGGAGTCCTTGAGTTAAACACCCGACTTACAGTATATACAACTCACACTTACAGACTGGGGCTATTACAGTAACATACTATGATTTTATTAGCATGCCCCAATCCCCTCTGGTGTGTGTTGTCTACTGAGGAGCACAGAAAGGTAAAAATAAATACTATTTTAAGATAAACATCTGTCCAAGTTGCATTTAATAAGTAAATGTATATATTTCAACATACATACAAATTCAACTTAAGAACAAACCTACAGACCCTATCTCGTACGTAACCCGGGGACTGTCTTTATATTAGTATAGATGTAACATCAGTTTGCAGGTATAGTTGGGAAATGCAGTACAGCTGAATTTAAACACAAGGATGAGAACCAAACACCAAGGACTGGTTATAGCCAGTTACAGAATATAAAGAGCTGCTGAAAAAATAATGAATAACAATATATGAAATTACTGATACCCTTTAAGAGCCTCTTCATTGAGAGGAAAATTTCTGTTTAAGAGACACCCAAAGTGACATAGGTTGCACCTCCCTCTGTTTCCATTGGATCCACTTATGGTTCCTGGTTGATTTATAGTAGAGCATCTCTACTTTTTATGAACAAAGATAGATTGTGGAAGGATAACTTAAGGGGGCGGTTCACCTTTAAATTAACTTTTAGTATGATGTAGAGAGTGTTGTTTTGAGGCAACTTGCAATAGGTCTTCATTTTTCATAGTTTTAGAATTTTTGAGCTTTTTGTTTTGTTGTTTTTTGTGGAATTTCAGCAGCTATCTGTTGCTATGGCTCAATTTAACGTAGCAACCATGCAGTAGTTTAACAGGAATATAAATAGAGGAGGGCCTAAATCAAAGGATAAGTTATACTGAGAACAATAACATTTTAGCCATACAGAGCAATCGTTTTTGGCTACTGAGTTCAATGACCCCATTTGAAAGCTGCAAAGTGTCAGAAGAAGAAGGCAAATTATTAAAAAACTATACAGAATAAAAAGCGAATACCAAGTGAAAAATTGCTACAAATAGGTCATGCTAAAACATACCGTATTTGAATTTAATCTGAAGGTGAATCACCTTTTTAAAGTATCATTTGTATTCAAACCACAAGTTATTCTGGGAAGGAAGCCTAGAATTGACCCTAACATTTCCATTTACATGAAACACAGATATGAACTGCTTGTTGAATGTTCAGTGACATCAGAAAAAGAGCTGCTCAAGTAAACAAGTATAGTATCTTCTTCCCATGATTTATTAATCTCATGTCTAGCTATTCATCTTGTTCTTTTGACATAAGGTAATTACCTGACAATACCCAGTGTCTCTTGTTACAGGTGGAGATGGCTGCATGTGTGGTAGATACAAAGGGCCCTCAAACCCCTGGGCATCTGCTTGTCAACCTGAAAAGAAACCAGGTATCGTAATCATTTTTTTGAAAACGATGAGGGTGTTTTTATTTGCAAAAAGCATATAGGCCAAAGTAAATAGTTGTCAAAACAAACATGATGACTTGTTATAACTGCTTGTTAACCAATAAAAAAATCACTGTGACAGGCCAACCTTCACATAAAAATGTGTTTTGATTTGTTTTCCACAAAATGGCAGTACAGATATTAGACCTGTTATCCAAAATGCTTGGGACCAAGTGTTTCCTGGATAACTGATCTTTCTGTAATTTGGATCTTCATACCTTAAAGAGATACTGACACCTGAAATTAAACTTTTTTTTACATCTATTATAATATTGGCTTTGCAAGCTACTTCTAACTTTGCCATAAAGTATTTGCATGATGCTTTTACATTACCTGTCTGATCCCCCATGTTCCTGTATGAGGGGGCTGCCATATTTGTGCAGCAGGAGTCCGTTAGCATTAGAAACTGTAACTAACAGGCTGAGATGGGACAGTCAGGTTTGCAAAGTCAGAGTGTCAGAGAGTCAGGCTTAAGAACTTCAACTAACAATTATTATACAAAACAAACCTCTCAGCAAAAAAATGATCACCGTGACCTATAGGTAACATTTAATGTACATTCATATGCTAAAATTCATTTTTTTAGTGTCAGTATCACTTTAAGTTCATTGGAAAATCATGAAATTGTTAAATAAACCCAATACACTGGTTCTGCTTCCATTAAGTATTAATTTTAGTTTGCAATGCATCAACTACAACCTACTGTTTTATTATTACAGAGAAAAGGAGAATCATCTTTAAAATTTTGGATAAAATGGAGTCTGTGGGAGACAGCCTTTCCGTTATTTCTGGATAACAGATTTCCAGATATCCAGGATCCCATACCTAGCACTAAAAAAATCAAGTTTGTCTTTGAACTTAGCAATACAATATAACGATATTATATATAACCAGAACAGCAGCAGCAGTGATATGACCAAGAGCAAAGGATCCCAATTCCTGGAGTTTTCCCCTTATTGTTTCAGAGCCTGTTCGTCTCATGAAAGAGTTTTTAAACTGCCTTTAAAGGGGAACTTTCACGAAAATGAAATTTAATATAAGCTTCAGCATACTGAAATAAGAAACTTTTTAAATACAATCCATTAAATTCTGCACCATTTCTGATATAATAAAGTTTATGTTCACTATTCCTCTCTCGGCATCTGTTTCTCTTCATTCTGTCTTCATGCAAGAGTTGGGTGTCAGATAATCATTGACAGTTAGATCCAATATATCTCATAGGGGGGCTCCTTTTGCCTAGAAAATGTATTAGAGCTCACTCTATTTAATTCACCAGACATCATGTCTCTACATGCAGGATTTGTGCAAAAGGCAGTTATTTTGTTTGTACTGAAATCATTTATTTGAGTGAAATGTAATACATCTGTTAGGAAAGGAAGCCCCCCCCCTATAAGATATAGGATCTAACCTATTGGATCTAACTATCAATGAGTATCTGACTCATCCCAACTGCCGAATAAAGAGAGAGAAACACATGCTTAGAGAGGGATAGTGAACATAAACTTGATTATTTTAGAAACAATTCAGAATATTGCGATTTGCAGAATATGAAGTTTCTTATTCCAGTACGATGAAGCTTATATTTGCAGTTTCACGATAGTTCCCCTTTAAGGACTGTAGCATTTGTTGCTTTGACAAGCCGGTACTACGATAAGTAGAAAATGCTTTTTTATTGAGCAGAGACACCTACCCCCACAAGTTTCAAGTGGCACAGCACCTCTGGATGCAGTAGGACAAAAATGGGTTAAAAAAATGTGGGTTAGTTGATTCCGCTTACTCTGATCTCCAAATGGAGGCTGTCGTTTTGCTGAGGCTTAGTTTCCAACAGCTTCTGACTGGAAAGAAAAAGCTTTGAGTTGTAAAACACTAGGAGGCAGATCTATCAATAGTTGAATAGATTTCCACAGCTCAGGTGTAATTCATTCACATTTATAATAATATTTAAAGACTTTATACCAAAGCGTTCACTAACTGCCCAGGAAGAAACCTTCTCATTTATACGTTTTTATGCTCTTTTTATGCATATTATGCATTTTGTGTTTCGCTGCCTGAAACGCCCCTGTCTTCACTTATAAACTACCAGATAATACTGATAAATAAAGGAATATTGACTTTGTTAACAAACACTGATAAATCTACCCATAGATCTGTTCAGAGGAGAATATTTCATTATTATGTTCTAAGAACAACTCAAAATGTGTTCCGTATCAGGCAAATAATTACATGGCATAACATGATATATTTTTTTTTATATAGTATTGAATCAGTCATTAGGATAATAACTATTACCATAAAGCAGCTACACTTAAAACATGTTATCAAATAGAAGCCATTATTCCCTGTTCATATTCTTATAAAACTTCCCATGAAAGATGACCAGTTGTTGCTGGCATTTGTTTCCTTAAACATAACATAGTAACATAGTAAGGTAAGTTGAAAAAAGACCAGTCTTTCCTTAACTTTTCATTTATATAGTATAACCTTCACCAACCTTATGTTTTAATTATAGACCACAGTTAATTACTATTTTTTATACAATTTCATGTTTGAAAAATCAATGGTTTATTGCCCCCTCAAACCCCCCCCCCCTTCCTGTTTCCCAGTATCAGCTCACTAAGCCAGATGACTAACCGGTTACAGTAAATTGCTGGCATGTCCCTGATGCTGATGAGAAATAGATTTAACAGATTATAGTTTAACAGAGTATGTTATAGAATGGCCAATTCCAAGCAACTTTTCACTTGGCTTTCATTGTTTATTTATTATAGTTTTTTAATCATTTGCCTTCTTCTTCTGACTCTTTCCAGCTTTCAAATGGGGGTCACTGACCCATCTAAGAAATAAATGCTCTGTAAGGCTACAAATGTATTGTTATTGTGACTTTCTAATACTCCTCTTTCTATTCAGACTCTTACCTAATTATATTCCAGTCTCTTACTCAAATCAGTGCATGGTTACTTAGGTAATTTGGACCATAGCAAGCAAACTGCTGGAACTGCAAACTGAAGAGCTTATTAATAAAAAGCTAAATAAATCAATAACCATTAATAATAAAACATGAAAACCAATTGTAAATTTTCTCAGAATATTACTCTCTACATCATACTAAAAGTTAATTTTAAAACAAAGTGGATGACCTGCCATTCAGAACTACGGAGGAAAATTAATCAAATTAATTTTTAACATGAATGTTTTACACAGTTGATCTGTGATATACTTTTGGAAAGCTCACTGAGCATGCGCAGAAGGAGCTAAAATGGCAACTTTTGAGAAACTATTGTATCAAATCGTAAACAGTCTGATCTAGCTTACTGAGTTACTAGAAAGAAGCGTGCGAAGCGAGAAATGTTATCATCAAGACTGGTAAGAAAAACTGTTAAGAACATTTTGATAGACTTATGGGCACACTGGGAAATGTACATTGCTTTGCAATACTTTTCTTTCAATAGCATAACTTTAAACATAGAGATCTTGGTGTAACTTTGTTAGCAGGCTGTCTTTCACTTTCATTACACATGAAGTAGTAACTAGTGTACAGAGAAAAGGTTAAATGAATTGGGTCAGCAAAGAGGAATAAAATGCATTTAAATTTTTTCGAAATATATATGGTTAAAAAAAATGAAGCAGGACTATGTCAAGCCTTGGACACCTGTTTTTTCACAGAATGAATGTCTCACTAATTGAACACACTGCTATTATTTGGAACAAGCTATTATTATTTGGAGCACTGCTATTATTTGGAACAAGCCTCAATTAATGATTCAGTTACACAGAATCAGCAGCATGCATGTCATGGTTTGTTGGTTTGCTATTACTCTACTATACCTACTAGTAAATTATTTGCCATGTAGAAATATAATTTCTACCAAAAACAGTGATTGATGAGGTTAGTAACATCAGACTGCTATTATTCTGAACATAGCTGTATATTTGCAAAGCCCTTTAAAACCACTGAAATGTTGTAATCAGTGTATATTAAGTTGCTTCAATTAACAATTTCTTGAATTTGAAGAAAAATTGAATTTGAGTTTACATGCCTTTTAAATGTTGCTTTTCATGGACCCAGATAAGACACAGACCAGGACTATCCCCTGATAATATGCTTCTGCAGCAGGCAAATATTGAATTTGACACCTACAAATCTGAATTCTTTTGTTTCGTATCAGATGAACAATGAACGCCAAGCACTTGTGTTGAAACAAAACCACAGTCACTCGGTCAGGCTTGGTGCTATTAGAAGATCCAGTGGACAGATCGATAACTGGAACTACTACACCCCACACAGGTACCTTAAATGTTTTTGTACTTTATTCTGCAGATTACAACACAACAGATTACAACACATTTACAGGGTGGACTGACTACAAAACAAGATAATTCTGAGACTATAATGCAGATGGATAAGCTAACAAGTCAGTTGTTTATTGGTCCAACTGATGTCTGATTCTAAGGATTTTCCAGAATGGCAGATTATAGCACATATGTATACATATAATATATCTATTAAGATCCATAGGACACAGATAATAAAACATTTTGATTGACCTTGCATCGATTTGTTAAGTTTATTGTGTAACAATTGGAATTATTTAAAGTCAGAATATGTTGACATTTTTTAACAAGTGCTGTTGGCAGTTTTGATATGCTCTTTTCTTTCCTTTCTTTCTTCAAAGCCTTAATGCAGGACAACGCCAGCTGAAATTCCAGCAGCTCACCCAGGAGAATGCTAGAATTCTAGGGCGAATCCTTAAGAGGGAATCTGAATACAGCAAATGGGAGTCTGACTGGGAGACTGTGAAACAGATCAGAGGAAATATCTCTCGTTATACAAGAGTTCCTTCACCTCTCTGGGTAAGATGTTCCAATTTGTATTGTAGTTTAAACACTAGACTAAAAAGAGGGGATGGCAATATAAAGAAGCACCAGCAGAAATCTTGCCCCCCCCCTGCAATAAATGATCAAGGCTCCTGTATCAAGCACAGCAAATCCTTTGCATTGAGGCATAGATTTTGCCCTATCTGAACAATCGAAGGAGGACCAGAGAGACACAAGGGCTCAGACATTGCTGCATAGACTAATTCACTGGTCTCCCTACAGATGTCCAGGTCTCCCTCCCTCTGTGGCAGCCCTGGCTGGCACAACAGAAAGTCCTGGAATGACATTACAGGAGTTAAACACAAAAACACAGGCACATTAAATGTTGATTTTTTTTTTTTTTTAAACAAATCTTTATTGTAACACACATTAAGTAAATATGTACAAACTCTAGACATTTCTAATTTAACACTGACTGTGCATGAGATGAGACACCATATGTATATATATCCATGCAGCAGGCAGTTTACTGTCTGTCGTATGTACAGGATGGAGACATAAAAGAAAAAGGCCCGTTATTCCATGATGAGTTGTATGATTAAACAAAAACCCCATCATCTCTACAAGGTCATCTTTATCATCACTTAAGTATTAAATGACAACAATAAACTGATGTTAACTTACTAAGAGTTTCTGAGCACTATTGTCGTTAACATTAATTTTCTAATTTTAGTAGTTTCTGAAATATTTGCAGTTTAGACTTCTGTCATGATTCTGGCACTTCCAGCTGCACATGACTTCAGGTGTGGCTATCAGACTCAGTCTCTCACACACCATGCACATAGGTTAGACCAGTGATCCCCAACCAGTAGCTCGTGAGCAACATGTTGCTCTCCAACCCCTTGGATGTTGCTCTCTGTGTCCTCAGAGCAGATGCTTATTTTTGAATTCCAGTCTTGGAAGTAAGTTTTAATTGCATAAAAACTAAGTATAGTACCAAGTAGAGCCTCTTGTAGGCTGCCAGTCCACATAGGAGCAACCAAATAGCCAATCACAGCCCTTATTTGGCACCCCAAGGGACTATTTTATGCTTGTGTTGCTCTCCAACTCTTTTTACATTTGAATGTGGCTCCCGGGTAAAAAAAGGTTGGGGACCCCTGGGTTAGACTAACACACCAGCACCCACATATAGGGTTGCCACCTTTTCTGGAAAAAAATACCAGCCTTCCTATATTCTTGCTGTTTTTTCCTATTAATAACATTGGGATCAAGCATTCTTTTTACCGGCCAGGCTGGTAAAATACCGGCCAGGTGGCAACCCTACCCACAAAACTCATACAAAACTTGCTGCCCCCACTTTCATATTTTTTCGGCAATGAACGATGCCAAGTACTATAATAGGTAAGGGTTAAGATAATTGGAATACACACACTTCCTACCAGCAATCAAATAGTTAATCAGCATACATACAGACTAGCATTTCCGTTTATCATGCAGAGAGCTAAAGTCAGCCATAGATGCAAAGACAAAGTTTTATGTGATTTTCTGACTGTGTGTGGATCAGCCCAACATTTTTCTTACCATGCAATTGGTCTTTTAGTAGATGTATTGCTTATTTGACAATATCAGTGGGTGACTGTCACTACAATTTGTTGGACATAACTTCCCTATGATTGCTGTCACGGCCCGAACATTGTCTGATTTGTTCTTTTGCTACTTCATTTAATCTGAATGGTTAGTGGCAGGTCTAAAGAGTGCGACGTCGAATACAAGGCTAAAATTTGCACATCTATTGCCAGTTTAAGGCTCACAGGTACACACATCTTGGCTAGCATTGTTCAGAGCAAGACAGATGTTACAAAAAGAGACATACATTAAAAATACAAATACTTTATAAAATAAAAAAGGAAAAACACATGTATATATATATATATATATATATATATATATATATATATATATAATGCAATCAGTCCCGGACTGGCAATCTGTGGATATATATATATATATATATATAAATATATATATATATATATATATATATATATATATATATATATATGACGCAGTCAGTCCCCGGACTGGCAATCTGTGGATTCTGGCAAATGCCAGAGGGGCTGCTATAAGGTGCCATAGAAAGTCAGAATTTAGTGGGGTGGTGGGGGCTGTTTGGGCCTCTATGTGGGCTAATTGGGCCTCTGTGTACTTGAAATACCAGGGCCTATTTTAATTCTCAGTCCAGACCTGGACGCAATGGTGCACAGCGTTAACATAGGTAAGACCCAGATGCTTAACGAGGAAACTTTGGGCGACTTCGGAAGTCGAAGTGCCGCGAGTGTATTGCCGCAAATGATTTTTCATTTTAGCAGGCGGAAGGCAGTTTGGGGAGAGTGTCGCCCTGAAGAAGAGGCGATTAGTCACCAGGCGACTAAATCTCCCCGAATCTGCCCGTGTGCTTAAGTCCTAAAAGTGCAATTTTGAAATACAATACTTAGTGCAGCAGGCTGTATGTAAAGTAAATGAGATGATCTTACATGAACAGTATATGTCTTTTATACAGAGAAACTTCTGTTTATAAAAACTGTAGATCTACTTAGTACATCTTTTTTCTCAACTTTTTTCTTAGGTTGCCCGTGAGAAAGTACCGATTTTGGATGTTAGGAAGAATTCAGGTATCCAATGTGTAATAAATGAGAATGAAACCAGTAGTAACCAGAGCAGTAAGTAACAATGTACACCCATCCCCATTTCCCAGGGACAACCCCTTTTTCACAGCCTCAATCAACCTGGAAATGTGTCCTCCCTATTTGTTTATTCATAGTCCTCTTACTGCACATGTCCTGCTAGTAATAACTAGAACCTCACTCCCTCCTTGCTGCAATTGGGCCTTGTCTTCACAGAGATGCAGAGTGTTGTAGTTTAGCAAACTGGCAATTTTGGTTTGAGATATCAGATTCAGTTTGAGAAACAATAAAGTTTGATCCCAGCAATAACTATAACATTGTTTTATTCTTGCATGTGTTCTGGGGCATTACATATGATGTTGCCACTGCATTTATATTTGTTATTGCTACATGTTCTGATTGAGTTTAACATCAATATGGCATTTATACTGAAATATGCTCTGAAGGCATTAAACATTAAGGATGATACTGCATTTATACTGCTATGTATTTTAGGGATATTAAACATGAAGTTGGCACTGTATTTATACTGCTATACATCTGGTTCATAAACATGGGTTTCAAAAGAACACCATAATACATGTGTTTTTTGACTGGTTACCATGAAGCATACCTTGGATATACAGTATCGCTATGTTGTATTTATGTTTTACATGGGGTAATTTGGATATGATTGCATTATATTGCATCTTCTGAAAGTATGTAGAGGCTAAACTATTTGCTATGAGTGGGTGTAGTTAAGGGGAGTTGTTGTGGTCTACAAAAAAAGTGCCACCTAACCTCAATATGTGTCCACAGATTTTACTTATATTTGATAACCTTACCTTCCAACCTACAGTAATGATAGTGATAAAGCTGTGTGCTTTTCTTAGCTTTGATATTCGAGCAGCACTGTCCATCTTTTCCCATGTAGGGGTCAATAAATCATAATACATTTGTTGGCCAGATTATATGAACAATATGTGAACCTCTTAGACATAGGGAGCCATACAATTACCATGGAAGGCAATATACGTCACCAGGCCTCCAGCTGGACCCAATTTAAAGTGTTCTAGAAGGGAGGAGTAAAATGGACACAGTCATTAGGATAAAAAGTATTTAATTTTACCTGAAATCAAGTTATAACGTTGTATAAAATAGTGATGTTTGGGGAGAAAAGTCTTACTCTACTGCTGAAATATATATTGCCATTTTCTGTGTGCACATGTATTAATCTATTTCCTGGTACTTATTTGTGTATTACATCCGGTAAGAAATATTAGACCTTTGCAAAAGTATGCATTGTATAGACATTACAAAAGTGTAGAGGTACTTGACTCTTCAAAAGAAAATTAAGGAGAGTAGTAATGATATTTGTTTTACAGGGTCTACACTACACAGCATTTCGGGACATAAGAGAGCTGGAAGAAGCAGAGTGTCTTCATTACATCAAGATAAAAATGACCATGTGTCAACAAAACCTTTGAAGATTTCATCTGAATCCACTGACAGCACCCTAGAAACACTGAATCCAGAGACAAAAAAGCATAGGAAAGGCCAGAAGTCTTGTAGGTGCTCACAGGACAACCTAGACACAAGTCTTCATAACAGTGTAAATAATATAAATAATGAAACAGAGACACAATTGTCATATAAAAGTGATAAGAGATACTTGGCAAATGAAGGTAATAAAACCTCTCTGCCTCATGAAGAGTCAAATAGATCAATAGATTTTTCACCAGTGGCTTCTGGTGTGAGCTCCTTCTACTCTCTTGAGAACTCAGAAGAAAGCCTTGCCCTTACTCCTACAGAATCATCTAAAATTTCAGGAAAAATGTCCAGTCTAAGTATAAGAGTAGAGCAAACAGATGGTAGAACACACTCCACATTACAAGAAGAAAATAGGTGCTCTGAAAAGTCAACGCAAAGTTTGCAAGGGACTAATTCATCATCACAAAAGACTAATAGAAGTACAAATGTTTCATCACAAGGATCTAACAAAAGTCAAGATTTGTCTATACAAGGGAGGAATAAGAGTCCAATAATATCTTCACAAATGAGCAATAGCAGATCACATTCCTCGTGGGTAGGAAGTTATAGAAACAGCGATGGCTCAGTTCATGAAATATATAAAAGTACAGACCCTTCATTGACAACTTCAAGTAGAGGATCATCTGCTTCCTCAAGATATTCAAGAAGCATCATCAGTTATTCAGATGAAGAGACAACAAATTACAACCCAGCAGAGATTTAAATATATGTAGAAATAGATGCACCTCAGTTTAAATCATGTAACATTGTATGCAGTGACCAAAAAGTACCGTTGTGACCGAAAATACTACACATTTTTTACACACAAATTGAACTACAGCAAAATACTTTTGAAGTTGTCAAAACCAGGTTTTCACAATTTCTTGTTTCACTAATAAGATTACAGAACTTTATTATTCCATTCAGAAAATAACACCTGCTTTCAGGTCTGAAAAAAATGTAACTGACAAAATTATTGATATTCTAATTTTAACATTTGGTAGTATTTGGTGGTATGCCCTTTATAAGAATAACTGCCTTTTTATATCACTTAATGCACTTTCTTCATATCTTTATTGCAGACCAGTTCTCCCATATTTGAAGAAAGCCTTTTTCCAACTGTAGTTTTCAGATGTCTCCACAAGTATTCAATGGGATTTAGAAAAGTCCATCATTTTGTCTTTACTTATTCCTGGGTGCTTTCTGAAATGTTCTTCGGTTTATTGTCCTCCTGGAAGACCTATCATCTATGATGGAGACCCAGCATTTTGACAGTAATGGAATGTCTTGGTTATTCCCTCATCTCATGATGCCATAACACATCCTCAAGGCATCCAGTTCCAGGGACAATAAAAGTAACCCCAAAACATCAGCAAACCTACTCCATGTTTGACTGTAGTGATGGTGTACTTTTCTTTGAAGGCTTCATTTTCCCTAGTAAATGAAGAGATGTTGTGATTGTTGTCTACTCTGCCCTTGGGACATTCTCTCAGAAGGATTTTAGCTCGTTTCGGTTATTTGACTAACTAGAGTTAGGCTTTCTTGTTGCCCTCTGTCAGCAGTGGGGTCTTTCTGGGTGTATTAATATAAAAACTTTTTTTTGAGGTGGTGATGATTGGTGTGCTGAAACTGTTTTACCTTGTTTATGAAGGTTAGCTTGAATCGTTCTGGTAGTTAATTTGCCTCAACCGTTAACATTTGGTTATTGCTTTGTGTCTTGTGCAGCTACATAGGGTTTATTTGTTTTAATCCAGTACAGTAACTCTTTTAGCCACGATACATTATTTGGGGTTACTATATACAGTATATATATGTGTGTGTGTGTGTGTGTGTGTGTATGTATAGTTTCTAAGTTGTTTTATTTTTGCAAATAAAAAATATATAAAAATTAAACAGCTTTTTTGTTTTGCAGTGTATTCTGCTTTACCATGAGTAGCAAAGGAAACCATGCCAACCTCACTTACCAAGTACAAGCCTATCTTTACCTGGGGGAAAAAGGAATGCTTTGTTCATATGATTATGCCGTACCCTGACACATACTCACTGGTTATAAAACAATTTTAGACATGTATCACCCTCTTATAGCACTTGTTAACAGTATGAGATGTTAACTTGTTTGCTTTCTGTTATACTACTCAACTGCATTAGAAGCTTTGCTACAGGTAGAGAGCATCAGGCTGAACATTCTAGATCAGGGGTCAGCAACCATTACTATCAAAAGAGCCATTTTGCCCCCTCTTCCACTAAAGAAAAATACTCTGGAGCCGCAAAACAGAACACAGCTTATAAACTTTTAAAAGTTTTAACCTTTTTTTTAATTTTAACTGTTACAAAAATAGAATACAACAAACAAAAGTGCAGTGTGTATGCATAGGCCTACTTTGAAATAAATTAAACACCGAATAGCCCTATTAAATGCTAATGTTCTCATCTGTTTAAAGGCGAGGGCTATAGACGTCATTAAAATATGCGTCACATCCGTGTCTATAGCCCTCGCACCTGCTGCAGCTGAAATTCTGGAGGCTTCTCTCTTGTCTTGTGTGTACGACCGCGGTAAGTACCATGACTCATGTTGCTGCAGCTTGGTCTTCCCTGTCACGTCTATACAGCCCTCATACCTGCTGGAGGCTTTCTGAGTGTGCGACCGCGGTAAGCTAACCATTATTTTAGCGCGATTGCACACTCAATACAAAATTATAGTGAATAATGTATAACCCTATGTAAAATTCTATCCCCTGTTGTAGGAGTTCCATGACCATATAAGGCACAAAGCTGAAGTCTTTGAGGTGATTTCTTATATTCATATTTTGCAATGGAGGCCATACATGCACACAAGTTTCAGTGAGTCCTGTGACACACATTACATCACGTAGCACCAATTATAATTGATGATATCACTAAGCACTGTTTATATATAATATACATAATTTACAGTGTACTAAAGGATAAGTAAACCTCAAAAATAAGTGAATGTAAAAATTGTTGAGAGTGCTATTCTAAGCCCCTTTTGTCATTTACATTCTTTTTTTTTTCCAAGATTGAAGGATACATGTGAATGGATTTTGTCACAACAGTGCCACCTGCTGGTCAGTTTCCGACTGTTATGACTACCAAGTAGTTAAAGGAAAACTATACCCCCCAAACAATGTAGTTCTCTATAAAAAGATATTGCATAAAACAGCTCATATGTAAAACCCTGCTTCATGTAAAGAAACCATTTTCATAATAATATTCTTTTCTAGTAGTATGTGCCATTGGGTAATCATAAATAGAAAATTGCCATTTTAAAAAATAAGGGCCGCCCCCTGGGATCGTAGGATTCACTGTACTCACAAACATACCAACAAACCATACATGTTAGGTCACATGAGCCAATTAACAGACAGAGTTGTGTCTTTCGCTTCCACACTTCTTCCTGTTACAGTTAGAGTTGAAGTATTTCTGGTCAGGTGATCTCTGAGGCCACACAGATAGAGTCACGAAATGGTGGCTCAAGGCAAGAGATGTAAAAAGGCAATATTTACTTAAATATATATTCCAGTTTGGTAAGATTCTTTAATATGCCACTTAATATGATATTAACTATCTGTTGCTTAAGTGTTCATTTTGGGGATATAGTTTTCCTTTAAGGAAGTTGTTAGGAGAAAGAAAGAGGCTGCTCTGATGTTCTTCTGGTTAGGAAAGATTTGAGATAGGTTTCTATTTTTTTCCTATGCGGAAGAACATCAGAGCAGCCTCTTTCTTACAACTTCCTTGACTACTTGGTGGTCAGAATGGTCGGAAACTGACCAGCAGGTGGCGGTGTTGTAACAAAATTGATTCACATTAACAATACATGTATCCTTTAATATCTTGGGGATGAACTTACAGAGAGAGAGAGAGAGAGAGATTACACCTAGGGGCAGATTCATCAAAGGTCGAAGTGAAGGTTCGAAGTTAAATACTTTGAATTTCAAAGTAATTTTTGGGTACTTCGACCATCGAATAGTCCAACATCGATTCGAAGTTGAAAAAAATGAATATCGAAATTTATCATGTCTTCAACTTCGACCATTCGCCACCTAAAAGTTGCCGAACTGCTGTTTTAGCCTATGGTTGACCTCCTAGAACCAGTATAGAAGCAATTGGGGGAGTTTGGGAGATCGAAGGTCGAAGTTGAAAAAAATCAAAGGCGCTATTCCTTCGATCGTACGATTCAAAGTAGGCCGAATACGGACCACTTCTACCCCCAAAAAACTTTGACCTCATTTCGGTTGGTCTTTTTGAATTCGAGTTTCGAAGTTTTTTTAATTCGATACTTGACCCTTGATAAATATGCCCTTAAATGTGTGGCAAACAATATGGTACAGAACTAAGAGGGTTTAAGTATAGGGATGTAGCGAACTGCCGATTTGGTGTTCGCGAACGCCGTTCGCGAACACCGGCAAAAAATGCGAACGTTCGCGAACAGTTCGCGAACTTCGAACACCGCTAAAATCGTTCGATTCGAACGATCGAAGGATTTTAATCGTTCGATCGAAGGATTTTCATTCGAATCGAACGATCGAAGCCATTCGATCGAATGCTTTTCATTGGATCCAATGCTTACAATCGTTCGAACGAATGGAAATCGTTCGATTTTTAGCGGTCGAAGGAATTCGAATGGTCGAACGATCGAACGCGAACTCAAACTGCGAACGTTCCCAAACGTTCGCGAACATTCGGCGGACGCGAACGGTCGAAGTTCGCGCGAACAGTTCGCTACATCCCTATTTAAGTATGTATACATACAAGAGAAAGTGCAGACAAGCTGATATACTACTGCTAAAACCAGTCAGACTCACCTATCTCTCCTCAGGCTCCCACACCCCCTTATACTTTGGGTGTTATGGAGAGAGGGGGGGTTGCATTTTGTAGTCTTGGTGGTTCTGACCAGTGGTTAAAATATTCTGGGAAACTGTTGCAGACATTTTGGCAGTATTCAAAATTACGGAAACCCACACAACTTTCTCTTGGGGATGTTAAATTGTCATGTGAATCAGTTAGCCTACAGACTTTAATCACAACAATAAACTGGAAAATGTTCATCCTGCAAATGTTCATCCTTCTGCAGCACGGTGCAAAATAGGGGGCATGCATGGACATAAGCGGGCCTTAAAATGAAAATGCTTTGAGGCAGTTTTACTTCCAGGGTTGCCTTAGTGTATTACACCTACACACAACTGACTTAGACATATTGAATCACATTCTACAGCAGTTAATAACACAGTGTTGATCAGTGTGCCATAAGTGATGTCAATGACTCTCCAAAGTAAGCACACGAGCGTGTGGGCTCTTGCGCGTATGTGCAGAGAAGGGACGTTTGGGTCGGCTGTGTTGCCCAGGGCACCCAGCTGGCCTGCAAAGATGCTGGAGTTCTGTGGGAAAGTGCTGCATTTTGGGTAAAAAAAATTTAACCAGCTGTTTCTGTGCTTTGCAAATTGCACTTCCTTCAAGTAAGTCTTAAAGAGATACTGACATCAGAAAATAACCTTTTTTCTTATCTATCATAACATTGTCTTTGAATGCTATTTATAATTTTGCCATCAAAGTATTGTGAAGGCTGCCATATTTGTACAGCAGTAGTCCGTTAGCATTAGAAACTCTAACTGACAGGTTAATGGGACAGTCAGGTTGACAAAACAGTCAGGTTTAGGAACTCTAAGTAACAATTATTAACAAAAGCAGAACTACCAGTGAAAAACAATCAACACGACCTATAGGTAACTTTTAATATAGATTAATATTTTGAAAAGAAAATTTTTAGTGTCAGTACTATTTTAAGGGCATAATGGGATAGTTTATGAGCTCCTATGCTAAGTGCAACAATGAATACAAAACAACTCTTTTTGCACTTTGTACACTGCCTACTCGCCTTGCAGAATTGCTACAGGTGTCTGTACTCCATTTGAGAACACAGAGACGTCCAGCTGCACTCTGCATGCATCAGAGCAACATTTATAAGGGTTGTTAGGCACACACTTTTTCACCCAATAGCAAGTCAAGTAGTTGTTTATTGCCATTTGTACTAGGAGTACAAAGGAATTACTTGTGCAGCATAGGGCAGTATATATATATATATATATATATATATATATATATATATATATATATATATATATATATATATACATTTTATTTTTTACAGTATGATATAGAATTGCATAGTGCAGTAATAATAATAGAGTGCAATGCACAGTTGCTATGTATGGTAGAAAGTGCAGTGAATACATATAAGTGTTAGACTAATGAGTTCATGAGATTAGGTGGACTCATTTGCGGTTTATTCTCTACTGTCTGCTGGATTCATTTGCAGTTGGTCCTCTACTAACTATTGGACTTATTTTTGGTTAGTCTAACTGCTCTTAAAGAGAAGTTGTTAAATAGTCTCTTGCTTCTGGTTTTTATGCTTTTCGGCCTTCTGTGTCTGAGTGAGTAGTTGGGCTTGTGCCAGGTAGTTCATATCCCAAAGCACTCTGCATTTCTTCCCCTGGTTAGACCCTTTGTTATTTTTTCTCATAAGCAGTAAGTTCCTAGGTTTGCCACCTTTTCTGGAAGAAAATAGCTATATTTTTGTGGTTTTCCCCTATAAATAACATTGGCATCAAGCAACAGTTTTACCGGCCAGGTGGCAACCCTAATAGTGCCCCAAAGAGGCAAGACATGCAAGTAATAAGCTGGGGTGGCTTAATCAGGTGGAGTATAAAACAGCACAGAGATTGCCAGCAATCCCCAAAGTAAAACCACACTTACACAGTAATATACAGATACATAAAACCTGTTAAAGCGGTTGTTCACCTTTGAGTTAACTTTTAGTATGATGTAGGGAGCGATATTCTAAGGGCGGGACTACACAGCCGATGCGCAGCGGAATTGGCCGTGTAGTCCTGCCCTAAGACAATTTGCATTTGGTTTTCATTTTTTATTATTTGTTTTTTTTTTGTTATTTAGCTATTTACTCAGCAGTTCTCCAGTTTGCAGCGTCAGCAATTTGGTTGCTAGGGTCCAAATTACCCTAGCAACCATGCATTGCTTTGAATATGGAACAGATTAGTGATAAAAAAAAAAGTAGCAATTACAATAAATGTGTCGCTTTAGAGAGGATTTGTTTTTAGAGGGGGTCAGTGACCCCCTTTTGTACAATTCTGTTTCTTTTTCCTAACATAATTTCCCACGCGCTCAAAAAAATGCAGCCAATTCTACTGCGCGCTATTGTTGTTGCAGTTATCCTCCCCGCCGCCGGTAGTCGCTGCTGTTATTGTAGACGTTACACTCTCTTCCGCCTGTTTATAGCCTCGCTCCCGGCATCCTTTGCTCTCTTCTACCAGCTCGGGCCAACATGGTGGGTCTTTAATGTAGCCTTGTCTCCAACATTATCCGTATCCATCCTACTATTCTGCTATTTGTCTCGGTCGACTCAAGTCCGCAGCGGCCTCTTTCATTCGTGCAGAAGCCTCACAGTGTAGTATTGGCAGTGGGGGCGAGTGCTGCTAGAGAATCTTTAAAGGGGGATCTTTGCTGAAACTGTCATGAAGGCCGAGCGCTTAGGAGCACAGGAATACGTTTGAATCCGATCATTAGTGGGAGGCTGATTTAAGCTGTCTCTGAAGAGAACGGGACATCAGCGGGAGGAAGTGTTAGTCGGTTTGTGTTGGGCGTAGTTCAGCGGCAGACGCGGTTCATATGATGGGAATGCAGCAGCCTGAGGAAATGGTGTCGGACTGTATAATGTGCTGCACAAGTGACTAGAGCAGTGCTCGGTGGGGCTGTATCCGGCGGTACTGCTTGTGTATACAGTCTGTGCCTAATAAGTGTACAACGCCGGTATTGGATGTAGTGGGGACCTGCCTGTGATATCTCTTTCTATAATATAACATGGGCCTGCAACTGTAAGCCCAGTGTTGGATATAGTCACATGATTGTAGTTCATCATCTGAAAGGCCACTATGGTTGTATTAGTGCAAAGTGATGAGAGCTGCTAGGTACCTGATATTTATATATCCTCACCCACACACTGGGGCTTCTGCAAAGGGAGCCTGAATGATGTATGTATGTATATGGCTGCATTAAACACTCTTGTTTTACCAGTTTTTTTTTTGTGTGTATTTGCTGGCAACCTGCATCGAAAGTGATTGTGGCCTGACCTGTGGCCTGGTCATTGATACTGCAGGAATATCACCATGTGCCAGTTTTTCCCGTGTTTGTAGTGTTGCATTACGCTAACGAACCCTGTAACTTGCGCACATTGCTTACAACTTACTTCACATTCATAGCTGTGGTAGGTATGAGCCTAGCCCTCCCTGCATTTGTATATAAAGGGCCAATGTATAATAAAGATACCAAACAAACAATACAATAATTAGGGTATCTGCCATGTACTTGGCCTTCTAACACTGCTTCTGTCCCTGTTTTAAGGAGAGATATATTTGTCGTTATATAGTGAATATGTACCCCCTATTGTAAATATATAGATCATGGAACTCCAAGGTTACTTTTAGTATCCTCATATTTTCCAACAAGGGGTACTTTATATATAATAATTATAATTGTTATAACAATTTTTAGTGACAAAAATGACCACTACTCACCGTTTATAACTGATGACATCACTAGTCACCGTTTATATAGTAAATAAAGTACCCCCTATTGTAAAATATAAGGATATTATAATTTACAGAGGAATTTCATGACCATATAAAAACACGATGCCGAAGGCAGTGTTTCTATACAGGTCATGGAACTCCAAGGTAACTTCTAATATCCTCATATTTTGCAACTGGGGGTACTTTATTTATTATAATACGCACGTTTCAGTGAGTCGTGTGACAGAAATGACATCAGAACTCACCATTTATAACTGATGACATCCTTTTATAACTGATTACATCAGAACTCACTGTTTATAACTGACATCAGAACTCACCGTTTATAAGGATATAATTTACAAGATATTCATGGCTTTTGTGTATTATATAGTGAATAAAGTACCCCCTCTTGTAAAATATAAGGATATTATAAGTTACCGAGGAGTTTCATGACCATATAAAAACACGAGGCCGAAGGCCGAGTGTTTTTATACAGGTCATGGAACTCCGAGGTAACTTCTAATATCCTCATATTTTACAACTGGGGGTACTTTATTTATTATAATACACAAATTTCAGTGAGTCATGTGACAGAAATGACATCAGAACTCACCGTTTATAACTGATGACATCAGAACTCACCGTTTATAAGGATATAATTTACAGGATATTCATAGCTTTTGTGTATTATATGTAGATAAACTATTTAGTGGCTTTATAAGTGTGCAGATTCATTTTTACACCCTAGGTGAAACAGAAATACTTGGGTCAAGTCATTGGCTTTTGCCAATTAGACATTATTGAAGAGATGATTTTTCCTCATGTAGTGAGTGTGGGTGCCAAAACCTACACTTGTGTACATTTTAAAGGCATGCTAACGATGGGAAACTATATTGGCTTTTTTCTTTTTAGTGTCTTGGGATCTTTAAACCTATTTATGCCTTTAACTTACTATTTTCTTTTCCTTTAGGGTCGTGTCAGGACAAAGACCGTTAAAAAGGCAGCTCGGGTCATAATTGAAAAATATTACACCCGGCTTGGTAATGACTTCCACACAAACAAGCGTGTGTGCGAGGAAATCGCCATCATCCCCAGCAAGAAACTGCGCAACAAGATCGCTGGGTGAGATATTTGACATAGCTGGAAGCTTTAAGCATGTTTTGTGTTAACATTTGTTTAATGGGTATACACATACCTTTATAATAAAGGAGTTCTTGTAATGTTTGCTCCGTATAGGAAGATATGAAATTATATTGTACTAAAGACCTTTGAATAAACTATTTCTCTGTAACATAAATCTAACCTGCATCGAAAGTGATTAGGGTTTCCTTTGTGGCCCAGTCATTGATACTGCAGGAAGAACAAAATGTTAAAGCTTTTCCCGTGTTTGCTGATTGTGACCTGGTATCAGCCAAACCCTGTGACTTTTGCACAGTCCCTTATGAACAGCTATATATAGGTTTAATGTAGAGATTCATGTTTATGATCTGTTTATCGTCCATCTTTCTTGTAGGTACGTCACACATCTTATGAAGCGCATCCAGAGGGGACCTGTCAGAGGTATCTCCATCAAACTGCAGGAGGAGGAAAGAGAGAGGAGGGATAACTATGTCCCTGAGGTAAGTATGGATACTTTTTGGCTGTTAGCCAGCTACCGACTATATATCGAAGGGTAGTTTTTTTTTTTTTTCTACGCCACGTGAGATCTCCAGTGTATATGTGAGAAACAAATCTGTGGGAAAAAACAGATTGCCCATGATTATCTTGCATGGACTTATTACTTAAACTGGTGAAGAAATTTGATACACTGGTGGTAGCAGTGCTCAAATTGTATCTATTTCTCCATGCTGCAATGCTTTCCTCTACATTTTAAAGTGTAATGTGTAGACTGACTTGTATCTGGTAGAATTCCAGCTTTTGTCCTAAAGATTAGGATCGGCATAAGTGGTGGTGGTCCCAGCAAATAATTCAGTGAAGTGGTTAAAGACTTTCGTTTGCTAGTCATAGGTATGTCAAAAATGTTTGTCTGAAAGGTTTAGTAGATTATATTTTCCTTAAGGTGATTTTGAAAACATCAGTTCTAATTAGCTTCACCATACAAGGTCAGAAGTTCCACTTTGTGCCTAAAAACTCTAGGGTTAATTAGGGAAGTAGGTTCTCAGGAGTGGGGGAAAAATGAAATATTTATAAAAGAAATGTTGGTTTCATGGTTCCCCTGGAACCTACATATATAGGTTTTAAAGGTTGTATGTGACAACTGGAAGTTACCAGGCCCTTTGAATTTGTACAGCCTGTGATTAACCTGTGGCTTTCATACAGTAAAAATGCCAGCTGGTTCTGCCAATAACTTGTGAAGATAATCTGTCATTCTTATAGAGGTTATATAAATGGTGCCATCCATTTTGGTTTTACAGCAGAACGTACAATAGTATCATGTACCATGTTACCTTCATGTCAGATTGCATCATACAGTCTATATTCTGTAAAAATTATGTATGTAGTATGTAATGTTTTGGCAAGCAGTTTACTTTGCAAACAGACAAGGGGCAGTTTGCATTGGAGCAGTTTATGTATTGGACCTAAGGACTGCAGTACCATAGACGTTTAAGAAATATTCCTGTGTTTAGAAATTGGATCTTTTGGTGGGATGAAATATGTGCTGGCAACACCTTGCAGTACTGTGATAAATAATACATTAATGTTTTTAGATTTTTAAAATATCTGCAACATGTTCTGTGTATCATTAGATTAAGGGCTGAACTACACAGGAGATTTTGTAGTATGCTGTTTGATCATCAGATCGCATCCTACAATGTAGTCTCATGTATAATGGGACTAACGTAACACATGGAAGATTTGGCATCCGATGCTACATGCTCGTTGGATGCAGACTCTGAATGCTGCATCTTCATCTTATGAGATCAAATGTGATGGTGACTGGCTTGTTTATTGGAATACATTGAATGTCAGCTGTAGATTTGTGAACAAAGCACGCCATTCAATTGTATCTGATCCGACTTTACAGCTACAGGGATCCAATTTGTGGGAGCCAACAAAATGTTGTCGTTACATGGCAAGATCATAAGTCTGACCTTTTAAAATGTCCCATGTAGTTCAGCCCTAACTAATCTAAACCATTATAAATCTACATAATAAATTTTCAATTTAAGTCTATAACCGGTTCTAATAGAGCAGTTAGCTCCTAGTCTCGGAGCTAACTTGTACACCTGATAAAGGACTCTGCCCGAAACATGTAGTGTTCTGTCACTGCCATAAATAAATTCACTCTGCAGTTTTAAATTACTGCTTTTAAACTCTGTGGTTTTTCTAAATTGATATAACGGGTACACACACACTATTTAAAATAGAGTTTCAAATAAAAAAAAAACTGCAACACTAACTTTTATGTATTTATCTTCTTAGGTATCTGCCCTGGATCAGGAGATCATTGAGGTGGATCCCGACACCAAGGAAATGCTGAAGCTGCTGGTATTTATATTTTAATATTTTCTTGTTTACGAACAAACTGTCAACTGTCCAACTGTCACATAACAGTAGTGGATGGAAGAGAACCATTTAAGTAACACAATATCTTGTGTGTCTCTGTTGTTTAGCATCTTTATTAAAAATGTTGCTACTTAAATGTCCTATAACCAATAATTTTCTCTGTACCTGCATCGAAAGTGATTTTGGCACTTCTAGTGGCCAGGTCATTGATACTGCAGGGAAATTATTGCATGACAGTTTTCCCGTGTTTGGAGGTTGTTCCAGCATACCTACCAAACCCTGTAACTTTCATACATTCTTTTGTTGAAGGCTGGCTTTGTACTTCTAAACTGCACATGCTCACAGTTTGTAGTGTGTAGAATATTCATGTAAAATTGTGCACAATTTGGACCAAGTCATTGCTTTCTGCTTGTTTTAAAAGTGTACACAAAAGACAGTTAAAAAAAAAAAATCCATGAAATGTTGCCCATGTGTTTTTTTTATTCCCTAGCACAGTTTAATTATATATTTATGGGGGGGGGGGGGTTCAAATGCCATAATTTATCACTTATTTCCAGCCTTTTAATTTTAGTTGATTTGTTTACATGTAAGCATATTATGGGACATTACGATAGGTAGAGAGAGACTTTGATATTTGCCTTTAGTACGTCTACCTTGTAGACAACTAACCTTTTATGACTGATGGTGCAGAAAATGTATAAAAACGCTGTTCTCTGGAATGCTCTTTGGGGAATTGCCTTATTGTCAGTTTTTAAAGGGGGTTTGACTGGTGCAGTTCTCGTCCTTGTAACCACAGAAATGGGGTTGCTTTCCTAAACATTACTAGTTTGTGGAGGTGCATAGTTAGTCAATTATATGAAACTAAAACCTAAACATAATTTTCTTTTTAAACGTGTCTTCTTATTTATAAACCATAAACCAATGTTGATTTCAACCAATGTTTTAAAAAATATTTAGGTGTGAAGATTACACTTAACATACATCAGGGCATGTTTTTATGCACAACATTTATAGTTATGTTTGTATGGCTATGTAAAGGAGTATGATATGCTTAATTGTCTATGGCTGAAGTTTTACTCTGGTTGTAGTTCTGAAAGTGTGGTGCAGCTCAGACCACTCTTCCTATGTATTTCTTGTGGGCCTCACTGTTCTCTATATTGTGAATACTGCAAATTGTTTGCATTTGCTTTTTATTATTGATTTTCTTAAAGGGATCCTGTCATCGGAAAACGTTTTTGTTTTTTTTTTTTCAAAACAAATCAGTTAATAGTGCTACTCCAGCAGATTTCTGAACTTAAATCCATTTCTCAAAAGAGCAAACAGATGGTTTTTATATTTAATTTTGAAATCTGACTTGGGGTTAAACATTTTGTCAATTTCCCAGCTGCCCCCAGTCGTGTGACTTGTGCCTGCACTTTAGGAGAGAAATGCTTTCTGGCAGGCTGCTGTTTTTCCTTCTCAATGTACCTGAATGTGTCTCAGTGGGACATGGGTTTTTATTATGGAGTGTTGTTTTTAGATCTACCAGGCAGTTATCTTGTGTATGTGGCCATACACTTGAGGTGGGCAATATCGGGCTGATCCGATTGTGGGCCCTAGGGCCCAACGATCAGATCCTAACGAATAGTAATGGGCGGACGGATCGCGGGGCCGCATCCCCCCCTGCTGGGGGGAAAAGGGAGGGGGGTGATATCACTCTAACTTGCAGTACAGCAGTAAAGAGTGATTGCAGTTTATCAGAGCACAAGTCACATGACTTGGAGCAGCTGGGAAATTGATATGTCTAGCCTCATGTCAGATTTCAAAATTGAATATAAAAAAAAATCTGTTTGCTCTTGGAAATGGATTTCAGTGCAGAATTCTGCTGGAGCAGCACTATTAACGGATTCATTTTGAAAAACGAATTTTTCCCATGATAGTAAAGGGGAACTCAAAGTTTTTATATTGCCATTAAAAGTGATACCATTTTATTCTCTGCATTGCCAGTTTGGACTTTTTGAAACAATGTAGATGTACTCCTCCAGGCAAGCATCTAATTTCAGCAATGCCATGCATGCTTTATCAGATTTGTTGCAGAACAGGGAAAGCATTGTGGGAATAGGGATCTTGGCTGGAGATTATACTTCTGCTCTATTGTTAGAACCAACATTACAGAGAATAAAACAACAATTCAATGCTTTTCATAGGAGCTACATAAATAAAATATACCCCCATGTTTTGATTGTTAATTTTTTTCCCTTACAAACATACCAGATTTACACACAATGCAACCTCCTATGTTTAATTGTGAAGTGGTGGATTCTGGGACTTTAGTCGCTCTGCTTTCCATAGTTTGGCACTAATTCTGTGCAAAGTAGAGGAAATCAAAGTTATAGAATCAATCACTTTACAATAGAACAGTGTATGGTTGTGTTTGCATTACATTGTGCATCTAAAGAATGTTTGGGAGTTTGTATCATGGTTTCCTTCAGTGTGTGGAATAAGTTGTTTGTGTAGAAATGTGAATACATTTTGTATTTGTGACATTTCAGATGGGTGTCATGTCAAAAAGGGGGTTTATTTTCCTTTAGCAAATAACTTTCAAGTCAGTAAAATTTTCTTAATGCGTATTGGAAAAAATTTCACTATACATTGTCAGTTATTTTTAGTTCCCCAATTTTAAAAAATGTTTTTGCTCACCATGCATCCTCTTAATTTCCTAGTACACCCCACACACAAGACCTTCACATGCTGCACCCATTATCTTAATCTCCCCACCTCTGTCACGTTAGGCACTCCAAGTTAGAAAGTAAAACTGTTGCAAGATGTCATTATTTTGTGTATTTGAACTGCCCAATTATTACAACTTTTCTAGGACATTGTCAGGACATGTATCACCTTCTTACTACTGTTTCCAAATAAAAGGGAGCATGTTTTAAATTGTCTGTATATGAAACTTTGTATATACTCTGCTAAACTCCTCTCCACTCCATTTTACAGGACTTTGGCGGCCTTTCCAACCTGCAAGTCACCCAGCCGACTGTAGGCATGAACTTCAAAACACCAAGGGGCACAGTTTAAATGTTTGTATCATACAGTCTCCAATAAATTTGTTAAAAACAATCTCTTGTATCTGTATTAAATAATGGCATTGGAAGAAGGAGCAGAGGAGGTGTGATGAGTAGCTGCTGGCAATTGTCAAATATGAAAACATGCTTGTGTGTTTTAAGTGTCGGTTGCAAAAAAAAATCTATTTTTAAGCTGACCATAGCCTTCACATATATACTTGTACAAAACAATTTTCAGACCATCTATGGACATCCAGAAAAATTTGTTTTAGCTCACTGCATTAAAATGAATGATCGGCATCTGAACATTTGTCTACAAGGAATAAAATCTGAATGTATATGGCCAGCTTTACAACTAGGCTACAGCCCAAGTGGGGCTATCCACTTAGGCAAAAGTAATACAGCTTCATAAAATAGTAACAGATATAAAAACAATTATGTATAAGTTATTCAGTCCTTGTTCCATATCTAGGATGGTAAATAAACCTCAAGTCTCAACCCAATTGTCTTTCAGCCTTGGCTTCCACAATTATCAATGACAGCTAATGAGTATTGTCTACAAATTTCAATCTTACTGGCCTTTAGACGTGGCAGCCCCACTGTTTGAAAGGACTGGTCTAAAGCAGCTGGACTAAATGAATAATCTTAAAGGAACAGTAACAATAAAAAATTAGTTTTAAATTAATGACGATCATGTAGTGTTGCCCTGCATTGTTAAAACTGATCTGTTTGCTTCAGAAACACTACTATAGTTCATATAAACAAGCTGTAGCAATGGTGGAAGGCTATATGGCACAGGATAACTAATGTTCTACATAGCTCATCTGTTATCTGCTGTTTAACTTGAGCCTTTTCTCCTTTGAATAGCTGCCCCCATGGCTACACAGCAGCTTATTTATATAAACAATAGTAGTGTTCCTGAAGCAAACGAAGTGCACACGCTAAGATTCTGGGAGATTTAAGGTGGCCATACACAGAGAGATCCGCTCGTTTGGCGATGTTGCCAAACGAGCGGATCTCTCCCCGATATGCCCACCTTGAGGTGGACAATATTGGGCTGATTCGATAGTGGGCCCTAGGGCCCAAAGATCAGATCCTAACGATGGGTAATGGGCGGTCAGATCGCGGGGCCGCATCAACAAACAGATTTTTAGTCCTGTCCGATTGACATCTGGCCAACTTTCGAGGGCCCCATAAACAGGCCAATAAGCTGCCGACTTGGTCTGTCGGCAGCTTTTATCGGCCCGTGTATGGCCACCAACAAGATTGATGTTATGGAGTGGTCAGCCCTATCCCCGGACCTTAATACAATAAAAAAAAACTTGTGGGTGACATTCAAAATGTTTCTGAGGCAAAACCAAGAAATGCAGAAGAATTGTTGAATGTAACAGGTGCCAGAAGTTGAATGACTCAATGCAACACAGAAGAAAAATCTTGAAACATTTTTCAGTTTATACAGTGAATTTTTGAGTTTGTAAAGAAAAATGTAGACACTGCTATTTTGGAACATCCTAATATTCCCTTCTTTCTGTAAAGGAATAACACAAATTTGATCATTTTTTCTTCGTTTTGATTTGGAAAAGAATGTGCAGTGTTCCCAATGCATTTGCGTATACGGAAATAAAAGCTATTATAAGGATTTTGAGCTTTATTCACTTTTTAGGAGAAAAACTTCAGGACAGCACCAACAAATTTTATATATAATAAAACGCCTTTATTTGTGCTTCACAGGGGCATCACAGCAACGTTTCAGGCCACATGGCCTTTTATCAAGCTTTTTTATTCACTTTTTAGAACACAATGCTGCTATTCTGAACACAACTGTAAATGCCGCTAACATTTCCTGATTTACAGACTGGATTTGTAATTGTTTCCTTAATGATGGGATAGTTTCAGGTATGCTTATGCTCCTCATATTACTGAGAAGAAGCAGACAAGATCTTTGCAGCAATGCAATATAATATAAAGAAATTGCTAATGTGGCCTGTGGCCAATATAAAAGTAAAAACCGAATAACCACACATTCTTGAACTATATGTGGATATATGGGCAGTGTGTATGGCCTTTCTTCATGAGAAAAATGGTAACCCCAAGTATTAAAGATGTTTTGCTAGGTAAACCTAAGCAAGACTTCCAATATTTTTCCAAATTTGTCAGTGAGGTCATCTAACCAGATCAATCATGGCTGCTCCCACTAATAATTATTTTAGTACTGACATATTCTTTAGTGCACTACGGAGATTTTATCACTGACTGTTCCTGTCCCAGTGATTCAAATAAACACTAATGTTCATATTAATGACTCCCTTTTTAGAATACGCTATGGTGCTCCTATCGGCAGAAAACTGCACCGGCCCTGGGTTATACTAGTGAGCACCACGGAGTGATCCTCTTCTGGCTTCTTCTTTCTTCAAATTTCCCAGGGCAGACGCATGCACAGTAGAACGAAATAGCCGACTTTTTAGTTAAAGTTCGGCTTTTCACTCTACTGCGCATGCGTAGCCGCGAGAAAAAAGAAGACAGAAGAGGATCACTCTGGTGCTCGCTGGAAAAAACCCGGCCTGGTGCAGTTTTCTGCTGATAGGAGCACCGGCCGGGTTGAAGAAGACTTTCCTTCTCCTTTCAGGATAAAAGATAATACAAACATTGGCTGCCTCTCATGAGTGTATTGGGCCCACACAAATATAATATATATAATATATATAAGGACAGACATTTTAACATGACATGTATTAACCTCTGGTAGAAAGCTCACAATAAAAAATAACAATTTATAGCAAAAGTACAACCAAAAAGTGTCAGCTCCACTGTGTGGCCAGACACATTACATGTTTAAAATCAATCCACTGCAGTACTGCCCCCTAGGGACCTACTCCAAGAACACACCAGGGTTAGAACCAGTCATGCAGTAGCCTGTGTACTATATATAAACATTGTTGCAGGTGGCATTTCCCTACCTGCTTCACTGCAAAAAAATGTATTCATTGTATCACAGTCAATATATCCTGAAACAAATAAAGTAACATTATAAAAAGCATTTATAACTTTGTGTATCATTTAAATTCAGCATATCTATCCACTTTGCTTCACATTGTAACAACTGTTTCTTTCTGTCACCTCCTTGTGCTCATTAATCCAGTTTGTGTATTCAGCATATCTATCGACTTTGCTTCACATTGGTACAACTGACCTCTTGTGCTCATTTATCCTTATTCTTACCTTTCTAGATGTATGACCCACATACATCATTCCACATGGGCATTTCAAACCATAGATCATATCAGTGTTACAAGTACTATATTGTTTGACAGGTACTTTAGTGCCATTTAATGGGTGGGTTACATGATCCCCCTTTATAATTGAATTTTTTTTATTACATTTACATCCAGAAAATGCACTGAATCAGTGCTATATTCCGCTGTAAATTTTATAGTAGGGTGTTGTGAATTAATATGCTGTAAAAATTCACATAGCTTTGGTTCACTTGAATCCCACAACATGTTTCATGCTACCACAAAAGAAGGGGTCAATTGTTTCAATGGTGCTTTGATGTTTGATTTGCATGTGTTTAAAGTTTTTAAATAATTATGTGGCAAGTCTAATTTACGGTGATGGTAAGGGTATGGGGTGATATACTGCTACAGATTGCCATAAAGGCAGAGTTGTGGAATATTGTGTGATTTGCCTATTCCCGCCAATGACCAAATAACACTTTTTGGTTCCAGGAGATAAAGATTACTAAGGATTATCGACATTAGTGTTTGAGATTTAGGGATTATGTGCCTTTATAATTACTGCATATACCTATTCAGGATTATGTGTATATATGTCAACATGATTACTTTTGATTGTGTACATGAAATATAAAAGGGATTAGGTCCTGCATAACTTGCCTGAGGCCTCTGCACCATTAAAGGACCAGTAACATAAAAAAAAAATTTTTTAATTGTATACTACGAAAAAAAACCCACCAACACATATGAAACTTTAAAATTGCGAAGTCTTTATTTAGAAATAACTTACTGAATCTCCACTCGCGCTCCTCTTCAGAAAAGGCGACAGGGCGACGAACCATCATGCGGTGCTCAATTTCTTCTCCCTGGCTTTCTCCTATAAGAAAGGCATGGAGGAGAAATCGAGTGCCGCATGATGGATCACCCAATCTCCTTTTCTGAAGAGGAGCGCAAGCGGAGATTCGGTAAGTTATTTCTAAATAAAGACTTTGCGATTTTAAAGTTTAATATGCGTTGGTGTTTTTTTTTTATAGTATACAAAAAAAAAATTTTTTTACATTTTTTTGATGTTGCTGATCCTTTAAGAACTGTCCCACATTCTGACAAGCCCAGAGCCGGGCCAACCTGGCCAGCCACAGTGCTCTTGATTGCGCATGCGCGAAAATGCTCTCAAGTGCGCATGCGACGTGCCTGGCGCCCTAGGCACGTGCCTATTCTGCCTACCCCTAGTTCCGGCCCTGGACAAGCCGGATAAAGATGCCTATGCATGTAGATCCCCTTGCTTGGCTTGGTTTTCAACCACTAGCTGTCCTTTTGGGCCACCTGCACACTGGACCAAATCAGGGAAACATGATTGTTTGCCTGGGGGTAGGGTTGCCACCTGGCCGGTATTTTACAGGCCTGACCGGTAAAAATTATACTTGACCCCAATGTTATTAATAGGGAAAAAATCTAAATATATAGGAAGGCCAGTATTTTTTTCCAAAAAAGGTGGCAACCCTACCTGGGGGCCAAAGATCTGATCATATTGAGAGAGTACTTGACTTGTTGGGTGAGGACTGCATCAACACACAGATATTTTCCTAGCCCAACAAGATTTTCAAACATGCCCAATTGGCATACGGCAGTTAGTCCTTTCAGATGGTTATATATATATATATATATATATATATATATAATCATCTTAATGGTGCAGGAGTTTCATAGAGGAGAGGCTTGTGAAGGGATACAGGGTGCAGTGCTAATATAGGCTATATGGGGGTTCAGATCTTTATGGCACTACACAGTTCAGATGGCTGCACTTCATGATGTGAAGTAGAACAGCTACAACAAGCAAATGAAAAATGTTCCTAATCGCAATCATCCAAATAGCACACGGTTGGTCACCAAGGAACTACACAGAGACCCATTCTGCTGGGCCCCCCAAAATAAGTGTAAAATAAAGTGTTCTGGATCTAGCTAAATACTAAGGATCAGCATTCAGGAAACGAGTGTCAAATGCTGCTGTAGAAAGCTGCTACAGAGTGATATTTGCCTGGTTTAATTATTAGGTGGCAACAACCAGGTCAGGACTGGGAGCCAAAATAGGCCCTGCTGGCTGTCAGCTACACACAAGCCCAAACAGCTCCCACCAGACCAGACCACTAAATATTTATTGTCTATGGCATCTTACAGCAGCCCCTCAATTTTCCAGTCGGAGCCTGGCAGCAACTCCATATCATTACAACAATCCAGTCTCCAGTTGACGCCAGGGATTTTGGGGCAGGCTGCAGTACCCCTAAATTGCCACTAGTTGCACTGTATTCAACATTCATCCCAAAACGCTCTGGCGGCGCTGATGCCGCTGTTCTTGTTTTTGTTCGACTACGTCACGTTCCTTCCCGTCTCCGCTACCTCCGTGTGTTCCTGTCTCGCACATCCCGCTTCCGGCAGGTTTGGTGATGGCGGATGAAAGCGGCGACTGTCAGCGGCTTCCACCGGAACTGGATGAGGAGGCCCCGGGAACTAACAGTGACACAGAAGGAGAGGATATCTTTACCGGAGCTGTGAGTGATAGTGCAAGGGAGAGTGATTTACTGTGTTGGCTGAGGCACATAGAGACGCACGGGTTGCTGAATGTCACTGTCACAGACCGTGGCGCCTTTCACTGAACTAGACACTTTGTCAAATGGGAAACAATTTCCGCTAAAGGGACAAGTCAGTGTAGAACTATAGAGATTTGCCCGAAGCCATTCAGTGCGAAATGGAATCTTGAGTGGACGTCAGCTGACTTCTACTTCATTGTCTCAAGAGGGTCAGAATAAACAATGCACAAAGGGGCTAAACAAATTACTGCTTTTAGTTCCAATTCCATTAAAATCCATAGTACGTGTAAATGACTGTGTGATGGAATGTTGGTTAGAATTGCATTTAAAAAATGTTATTAGCACTCCGTTAATGTTGCATTACTTTGACTACTGTGCCCTTAGTGCCGGTATTTTCACCTTCCATGACACCAGTATGTGCCAGGACTCTTAGACAAGTTGGTATAAGACATAACAGGGCATCTTAGGCTATTGTACATCAGACTGGCAGCTGCCTCATCTACTTTTTTTCATATTCACCCTTTTAATGTACCGCTGTCAGTGCCCTACAGAGTCTTAATCAAGGGTTGTTTAAATATGCAGTAGTCTGGTCCAATCAGTTGCTGCTATTTATGGTTTTTGCTTTGTCCATCAACAATGTATTTTGCTACAGTGCTGAAGGAATGAAGCCAAAACCGCTTTCACTTAAAGGAACAGTTCAGTGTGAAAATAAAAACTGGGTAAATAGATAGGCTGTGCAAAATAAAAAAGTTTTCTAAAATAGTTAGTTAGCCAAAAATGCAATGTATAAAGACTGAAGTGACTGGATGTATAATATAATAGCCAGAACACTACTTCCTGCTTTTCAGCTCTCTAACTCTGAGGGGGGGGCACGTGGTACATATCTGTTCAGTGAGTTTGCAATTGATCCTCAGCATTCCGCTCAAATTCAAAAGCAACAGATATGACCCATGTGGCCCCCTCAAGTCTCTGATTGGTTACTGCCTGGTAACCAATCAGTGTAAACCAAGAGAGCTGAAAAGCAGGAAATAGTGTTCTGGCTATTATGTCACACATCCAATCTCTCCAGCCTTTATACATTACATTTTTGCCTAACTAACTATATTAGAAACATTTTTATTTTGCACATCCTATCTATTTGCCCAGTTTTTATTTTTACACTGCACAATTCCTTCAATGTACCACTGTTGCTTCAACCCCTTCTGCTTGTCTGTATTAGTCCAACGTTGATTTCAATTGCTGAGTTCTGCAGTCTGTCTAGCAGTACACTAACCCCTAACATACAATATATCTCACAGGTAACAGGTTGCATTTAGTTTTAGTGCCACTAGCCTCTACTCATCCTAAGGGTGATGGAACAGGGAGATTTGTCGCCTGTGTGTATATCTTTACTACCTTTAGATGACACATCTCCCAATCCCATTTCACTAACATTAGAACTGCCGCCAGGTAAATACATTACTCGTGGCGATTTGGCTTAATTGCGGGAAATTGCTAAGGAAGGCATTTGCCCACAATTAAGCCGGATCGCTGCAATTAATGTAATACTGTGCTACCACAGATGAAAAGTCTCCCCGTTGTACCATTGTCCTTAACTGTACACTGTCTGATCTCTGAACTTCAGAGGTGGATATCTTCTTCAGAGTAACAAAACACATGAATGTCATAAGTCTCCATGCCCGTGCATTCTGGGGGAGATGTGTGGCCATTAGGCTCCTTCTCCCTCTGAAACCCGGCCCCATTGAGGGTGCATATATTTTCAGGACCTTCTCAGAGGTCCAGACCAAGTCCTTGGACTGGAGGGGGATGGATAAAGAGACCCCCCAGCCTTGCAGCAAAGGGAGACCCTTGCATCCAGCGGGCCTTTCGGCCAGTCAAGGATAAAGGGGCACCGCCTAACTTTGAGGAATGGGAGTCTGAAGACTCTTTTTATCATTGCACCTTTTTATCTGGTGACTTTGAGTTTGGGACTTTGTCATTTTTAAGGCAAGTCCAATTACACTGCTGCTCTTATTGCACTGGGTGACTTGAAGTGCTTCCTTGGGCTTCAATTAAAAAACACAAATTACCACACTCTAGTGAGCAGGAGCAGTAGCAATAATTATATGTGCACAAAATTAAGCAGAAATATATTTAAAAGGGACAATTTAAGATCATGGTAGCCAGTAAAGCCTTCAAGTTGTAGGCCATATGTAAGCATGCAATTAGCGTTCATTTGCACTATGAGTATGTTTTAATCTTCAGAAGATTGCAGCTCTTCCTTACATTTGGCTTGGATAACTGCAGTCCGGTATGCATGGTGGAGTGCAGCTGTAGTTGCAGGTTATGGGGTTAAACAATAAACAATAAACTTTAAAAGAATCAGTGACAGGACTGGCCTCTGATTGGTGTTGCAACTTTCTCAAGTTATCTAATCCATCCTTCTGGTATTTTAAAGTTAGCCATGTTTCAAAATTGGTGCACAAATCAGCATTATCTAGTCAGTGCATAACTAGGTTGAGCAACACAAAGCTACTTTGGCTGTTTCTGGTATAAACACATCACATGTTGCTGACTGTGACTATATGCCAGGGGTGTCCAAACTTTTGGCTCACAGGGCCACATTGGAAAAAGAAAAATTGTCTGGGGCCACACATGAAATACACAAACACGTTTGATTTGTAAAAGAAAAGGAAATACACAGAAAAGAACTACAATGCCAGTTGGATAACCAGATGGAGCTATACACTGGAATATGGGACACCTGGATATTAAATAGACGTATTATTATATTATTATTGCTAACTGGGCAATGGGCAGAGTCCCCCCTCCTCCTATATCCTTTGCAACATGACGTTTCCTCTGGAACAAAGCTGGGCCGCATTCATATGCATCCTGGGCCGCATTTGGCCCTCGGGCCGCAGTTTGGACACCCCTGCTATATGCAAAGTCTTGGCTTAGAACTCTCTTCTGAATCATCATCTTGTGTAACCAGAAGCGATTTTAATAGCCGACACAAACGTTTGTGGGTTTTCAGGTATTACTCTAATCTTATTTTCTCATGGATAAGCTAAATGCTGATACTGTATATGTTTAGAGATCCAGAGATGGGATTTTTTTTTAATAATACTCTTTTAATGCAATGTATTTTTTTTTAAAATTTTGTGTTAGATGGACCCATATTACTTTTACATAATACCTCATGTTGACCGTTATTGGTGTATCTTTTCTGAGGCTGTAGTATAACATTGTATTATTCTCTGCTTATTGCTGCCATTTTGCTCTCCATAGTGGAAGTGCTCCACTATAAGTATATTGTGCTCTTGCCTGAGTTGATATTGGTCTTTGCATAGCAAGAACTTACACATTTTCTGGTTTTGCTTACATCATAGTTGCTTTACAAGACCTATTGTATTATGGTTTGTATATGATGATACTGGATAGGATTAGTACTCCTATTTACATATTACATGTGCTGGAGAATAGTAGTCATGGTCATAATTCTCAGATTTTATGCTACAAATGCTGTGTCCAAAGATTTCGATTTTCTTTTGACTATATCTAATTTGAAATGGCAGTCGGTCTGGTTTTTTTTTTGCTTCTACACAGTAAAAGTATCATTACAATTTTATTGTGGGGGGTTAAAGTAGGTGAAACCAGGGAGCTGCCTGAATGTATGGGAGTCTTTGGTGAAAATGTTTTAGCATACCTTTTGTGGATGGTGTTCAGAGACAGTTTGGAATAGATGCATCTAGAGTTAGTTAACATTTTGCTTTGCAACTTTTCAGGTTTCACCCATTGAAACTATACCACTAAAATTACAATCCTCTTCAAGGAGAACTAAACCCTAAAATGAATATGGCTATAGTTTCAGCTTACAATAGAGTTTCATCTTACAATATAGATTAGAAAATACCCAATAATAATAATGCAGTAGCAAAAATAATTATAAAAGTAATTTATTAGGACATGTATAGCCTAACGCATTTTGTGCCAAATGGGCACTTACATGATACAGGGCTGATTATTAAATTCTGATGATAGTTGTACTGGTTTCTGTACTGCCATGTATTAATTATCTGTATTAATTACTAATCAGCCTTATATTGTGACATTTATATTCTATGTCTACTGTATATTTTGAGTTGTCCCTAAGCTTAGTGAGTGGCAGCAACACAGAGCATGTACAATGAATCAGTAGAAAAGGAGATGGGGAGCTACTCGGGCATCTTTGGAGACAGAGATCTTTTCTGGTAAAGGGCGGTGATTGCCTTGGGCTGTTACAGAAGCCCAGCACATAATATACAACATTTCTAGACTACTTCTTTAGTTAAGCCTTAGTTCTGTTTTAATAGCTGACTGCACAGAAAAAAATGAAAACTCATTCCAAGAAAATGATGATACAAAGCCTTTCTGAAGGATGTGCTCACATGAGCCTCTAAGGTGCCATCCTGCCTCTTTTCTTTGTGCTTGTAAATCCTCAAAATCACTTCAAAATGTCAAGGGCTTGTGTCTTGTTCATGTCAGAAATATGTGACATGTGATATGTGTCAAAGATCATTGTACTGTGTTTTTCTTTACTTTGCATTGATTGGGACAGTGCTTTCTTCTGTGCACCTTAAGATTTTTTTAACTTTCCTATAATATCCAACCCTTGGATTTACCGTAAGCCAGGAATAATTAATATCACACTGAAGACTTCTATATGGATACTAGAGGGGCATCATTCCCTTATGTATATGGATCATTTACAATTAAAGAGGGATTCATATTCCCAGAAATGTTGTGTGTAGGTGTAAATAAACTGCACTGCTAGTATCTACCAGCCTGAACCTGGACACTGTCCACATTCTGCAAGATGAGTCAGTAGTGTGAAGTCTAGTACAGTCATTCTAATCACATTGGTCAGCTGTCTGCTGATTTCATTAATGGCTAGTTTTCATTCCACGTTTTTTTGTCCTGAAAGATTTTGGGGTTGGTTTAGTAGTAGAGCTTTTAGTTACACAATTAAGACAGGAAAATTGCTAATTTATTTGCAATTCCAATTGCTAATTAATGCCAATTAAACCCCATATGGTTATGTTGACTATTTACCTCAGATTATATTTTCTTTAGACTGTCACCTTCTTGCCTGTTTGCATTATCTTGGGAAAAGCTCCCACTGATTTCACATACACTATTAGACACATGACAACACATAAGACCACCATTAAAGGGATAGGGTTGGGGTGGTACAACTGTGTGTAGCTGGCATGTCTGTTCTGGGGGGGGGAGAAAATGCCAATCTGCTTCCTTATGCCCAATATCACTGTACCCTGGTAGACACAGTATCAGGGAAATGCAAAAGTGTTCACTGGCCAATATTGTCCCTGTCAGTGCAGTACTGATCTCTGGCGGGAAGGAAGCTGATTTTTTTCTACGTCATAGGGTAGGGCACTGATCCCCAACCAGTGGCTCATGGGCAATGTTGCTCACCAATCTCTAGGCTGTTGCTCCCAGTGACCTCAAAGCAGGTGCTACATTTTGAATTCCAGGTTTGGAGGGAAGTTGTGGTTGTATAAAAACCAGATGTACTGCCAAACAGAGCCTCCTGTAGGCTGCCTGTTCACATAGGGGCTACCAGTAGTCAATCACAGCCCTTATTTTGCACCAAACAGGAACATTTTTCATGCTTGTGTTGCTCCCCAACTATTTTTACATCTCTCCACACATTCCCCCTTTCTCTTCACCGTTTAATTGTGTAGCCAGGGCATGGGGATGGACATCAGGTCCTCCATTCTGGTGTAGAAACAAGATTCTGAGATGATGCAAGGCTTACCTTAATAACAGTTTCCACAAAATTGTTCCTGCCTGCTTGCTATCATTATGAATTCCCAGATAGAAGGAAACAAAATTCAAATAATTTATATAGTGTAATTAAAGTTCATTTTGATTGACTAATGTGATAAAATATTTTAAGCATTTTTCTGGGTGACAGGTCCCCTTTAATGAATACATGCTATATACTTCTTCAGGTCAGATTCAAACCTAAGTTGTCTAGACAGTCTGCTCTGAGGAAATAGGTAATTGCTGCAATGCAACTGCAAAGATTTTCTCCACCTGGTGGCACAATTTAGAATGCATTAATAAATCTGTTATAAACTGGATCATGTAAATAATTTAATGCAACTAGATATACAGTGCCCTCCATAATTTTTGGGACAAAGAAACATTTTCTTTGATTTACCCCCTCAATAGTTTGATTTAAAATTGTACACACTGAGGAGCAGACATGATTAAAGTGCACATTTCAGACTTTAAGTTAGTTATTTGCATGGAGTTTCACAATGTAGAAATTACAACACTTTTTATACATAGTACCTTAATTTAAGGGCGCCAAAATGTTTGGCACAATTGGCTTCACAGGTTTGTAATTACTTGTTGCATTTCTTCATTAGTGCAGGGATGCGATAACTAGGCGTAATTCTACCTTCTACCACTTGGAGTCTGTACTTTAGTTGCCATGTTCAACATGAGGAGAAGAGCAGTCAAGAAATCTATTATATGGCTGAAAAACAAGAATAAAACCATTAGAGACATTGGTCAAACATTAGGATACCAAAATCAACTTAAATATGAATAATCATCAATCTGGAATATCATAAAGAAGAAAGAATGCAGTGCTCGACTCTGTAATCACAAAGGGACTGGCAGGCCAAGGAAGACCTCCACTGCTGATGACAGAAGAATCCTCACTATGGTAAAGAACAACCTTCAAAATGTCTGTCTAACAGATCAGAAACACTCTTTAGGAGGCAGGTGCGTCTTTGTCAGAAACTACTATCCACAGAAGACTTCATGATTAACCTATATCAGAGTAATGGCAAGAGAAAAGTATGGAGACGAAAAGGAACTGTCCAAGATCCAAAGCATGCCAGCTTATCTGTTAAACATGGTGGTAGGGGTGTTATGGCTTGGGCATGTATGACTATTATAGTTACTGGAACCCTTCATTAATGATGTAACTGCTGATGGCATTTGCACAATGAATCTGCTCAAGTTCCAGTAAATACCTCCAAACTCATTGGACAGCACTTCATCCTGCAACAAGATAATGATCCCAAATATACTGGTTAGGCAACACAGGAGTTTTTCAAATTTAAAACATGGAAAATTCTTGAATGGCCAAGCCAGTCACCTGAATGAGATCCAGCTGAGCATGCCTTCCATATACTGAAGAGGAAACAAGCTCCCAGAACAATCAGGAGTTGAAGGCGGTTGCAGTAGAATCTTGGCAGAGCATCACAGATAAGGTACTCGGCACCTGGTGATGTCTATGAATTGCACATTTCAAGCAGTCACTGCATGCAAGGGATATGCAACAAAGTACTAAACATCACTGATTTAGTATACCTACCATTACTTTGTTCCAAACATAATGAAGCCCTGAAATGAGGGGGATTATGTATAACATGTTATGTCAATTCTACATGGTGAAACTGAAATGTATGCAAATAACTTTAAATTAAAGTCTGGAATGTGCACTTTAATAATGTCTGAATTGCTTGAATTGAGTAACAGAGGGTAAATCAAAGAAATGTGTCTTTGATTAGTCCCAAACAATATGAAAGGTACTGTAGCATAAAGAAACTCTTCATATACCGTATGTAAACATAAATGTTGTGGCCTCCTTTATATTACACCTAAGCTTGTTAACTTGACATTTTCCTGTGCTTCAGTTAGTATAATGGATGATCCTGGAAAATTTTGCCTTGGTTCTGTATGTTGGCTATATTAAATAGCTGAGAAGTTTACCTGCAGTTTCCACAAGATTATACACTGTGTTTTCCTCTTAGCATTCAGGGGTGCCTGCTCCAAAGACAAAGAAAGAGCCTGTACCAGACCAGACTTCACGGGAAAATGGTCTCTTTCTGGAAGACGATGACCAAGATTTGTTTGCAGGTAGAAATAGTAGACTTTCTAATGGAAATTGTGTGTGTGTGTGTATATTAGGGATGCACCGAATCCACTATTTTGGATTCGGCCGAATCCATCTTGGAAGATTCGGCCGAATACCGAACCGAATCCGAACCCTACTTTGCATATGCAAATTAGGGGCGGGAAAGGAAAAAGTGGAAAAAAATTGGTTTGCTTTCTTGTTTTGTAACACAAAGTTGCATGAAATCCCGCCCACCCCACAATTTGCATATGCAAATTAGGATTCAGTTTGGCCAGGCACAAGGATTCGGCCAAATCCGAATCCTGCTGAAAAAGGCCGTATCTTGGCCGAATCCCGAACCGAATCCTGGATTCGGTGCATCCCTAATATATATATATATATATATATATATATATATATATATATATATATATATATATATATATATATATATATATAGTCAACTACAAGAGGTCCTCTGCACTCAACCCATTATCAATATATTTAAGACAGCGACATTTTGTGCATATTGCTACTAAAAAATGCCTTACCCTTTAAACAAAACAGGGATTGTTTGTCCATATATTGCAATATATTTAAGCTGGCCAACTACGTCAAAGTCATCCCATATCTGGCCAGTCCTACGCTTAATTTTCATCTGATTCATTAAGAATTCAATTGCTTAATTATACATTTTACAAAGGGACTAAGTTTTACCTGCAACTTACTTGCTGCTTTCAAAGTAAAACTCCCAAACTTGGCTGCCCTTTTATTAGACACCAGTGGGATCACCTGACCATAGCTGGGAAGGGTGGGAGCTACAACATAGAGCTGGTCACTGCTCCCGTATAACTATAACAAACAAGGGAAAGTTGTGCTCACCACTATTTTTTAAAACCACTAGGCAGGGGTGCAATGAGGGTGTGACCACAAAATACATATAGTCAACTACAAGAGGTCCTCTGCACTCAACCCATTATCAATATATTTAAGACAGCGACATTTTGTGCATACTGCTACTAAAAAAATGCCTTACCCTTTAAACAACACAGGGATTGTTTGTCCATATATTGCAATATATTTAAGCTGGCCAACTACGTCAAAGTCATCCCATATCTGGCCAGTCCTACGCTTAATTTTCATCTGATTCATAAAGAATTCAATTGCTTAATTATACATTTTACAAAGGGACTAAGTTTTACCTGCAACTTACTAGCTGCTTTCAAAGTAAAACTCCCAAACTTGGCTGCCCTTTTATTAGACACCAGTGGGATCACCTGACCATAGCTGGGAAGGGTGGGAGCTACAACATAGAGCTGGTCACTGCTCCTGTATAACTATAACAAACAAGGGAAAATTTTAAAAGCATAGGATCACCACTAGTTTAAAGGGGGGGTATGGGGTGCTACAACCACTGAAGCTATGCCACAGCTTCCAGCTAAATATACAATATCAAAACAGGGGGGTTGTGGGAGCACTCTAAAGGCTTTAAAGTATATATATATATATATATATATATATATATATATATATATATATATATATATATATATATATATATATATATATATATATATATATATATATAATAAATGCTATATGTACCCAAATAGGGGTTATTTTGTTACAAAGTTATGATCATAAAATTGATAAGCCACCATACCACATCAAGGTAACGTCGGGGTTTACCTTGACGTGGTATGGTGGCTTATCAATTTTATGATCATAACTTTGTAACAAAATAACCCCTGTTTTGGGTACATATGCAATAGCATTTATTATACATGTATGTGCTCCCACAACCCCCCTGTTTTGATATTGTATATTTAGCTGGAAGCTGTGGCATAGCTTCAGTGGTTGTAGCACCCCATACCCCCCCTTTAAACTAGTGGTGATCCTATGCTTTTAAAAGTGATCCTATTTTTTTTTTCAGTGAAAAAACAGCGTTCAATGGACATTGATTACAGGTAATGCTAGAATGCACATAAAAAATAAATAAAATAAGTTAGGGACCGCCATTCGGGGTTTACCTTGACGTGGTATGGTGGCTTATCAATTTTATGATCATAACTTTGTAACAAAATAACCCCTGTTTTGGGTACATATGCAATAGCATTTATTATACTTATATATATATATATATATATATATACTTTAAAGCCTTTAGAGTGCTCCCACAACCCCCCTGTTTTGATATTAATTATATATATATATATATATATATATATATATATATATATATATATATATATATATATATATATATATATATATATATATATATATATATTGTATATCCATCTCCCATAAGTTTTATTATAACAAACAAGTGAAAGACTGTTTTATAACTCTAATACTGAATACAAAGTTAGTTTAGAATATTTTTTTCTCATTTACAGAGTCCACTGTCAAGCTGTCAGTGGATAATTCTCAAAAAATCCAAAAAGAAGAGCCTCCAAAAGTGTCGCTAACCACCCCCATGCTTATTGAAGCAGCTAGCGCCTCCACCAAGCAAAAGAGCTATGAAGAGGTAATGTGACAAAACTTCAAGGGCATCATTTATATTTGTCAAGGTTCCTGCTCAGAAATCGGGGCCACATTGCGATGGTGACTCCATTAGCTCATTTATTGTGACATTGTATTATTACACTAAAAAAATAGCACAGAAAATAGTTTACATATTCACTTGAAAACAATGAATACAATTTTTTTTAAAATAGAGAAATTATGAACAAACTATTATCACTCTTTCGCTTGCAAAGGCAAAGTGTAAAACAATATATTAAGTCTCTCTCTTTTTCTCTTTCAACTGTCTTATGCTTTATCATGTTTTTAGCTCTCTTATAGGAGAGTGTTCACAGTACCTAGTGTATACATCACGGCATGATAGTGATCTTTTAACAGGGAATAATCGAGTCTAATAACTTCATTTTTACTCTGGTTTGTAGCTCCAGGGGCAGGGGACAAAATGCTTCAAACTGACCCTCAATAAAATAATAATAATATCATTAATTTAAAGGAAAATTATACTCCCAAAATTAATACTTAAAGGAGAACTAAACCAGTTTAAAATCTTGGATCATTGCTGCTGAGAATCTGAAACTTTAGGCTGGGCAATAAGTTCAGTATATAAAATGTCATTTTTAGACTTTAGTTTTCCTTTAAGCTGATATAAACTACAACAGTTTATATCAAATTAAGTGACATTAAAGAATCTTACCAAACTGGAATATATACAGTTAGGTCCATAAATATTTGCACAGAGACCACTTTTTTTCCAATTTTGGTTCTGTACAATGAATTTTAAATGAAACAACTCAGATTCAGTTGAACTGCAGACTTTCCGCTTTAATTCAGTGGGTTGAACAAAAAGATTGCATAAAAATGTGAGGAACTAAAGCCTTTTTTTTTTAACACAATCACTTAATTTCAGGGGCTCAAAAGTAATTGGACAATTGACTCAAAGGCTATTTCATGGGCAGGTGTGGGCAATTCCGTTGTTATGTCATTATCAATTAAGCAGATAAAAGCCTGGAGTTGATTTGAGGGGGGTGCTTGTATGTGGAAGATTTTGCTGTGAACAGACAACATGCAGTCAAAGGAGTTCTCCATGCAGGTGAAACAAGCCATCCTTAAGCTGCAAAAATGGAAAAACCCATCCGAGAAATTGCTACAATATTAGGAGTGGCAAAATCTACAGTTTGGTACATCCTGAGAAAGAAAGAAAGAGAGAGAAAAAGCACTGGTGAACTCCGCAACACAAAAAGACCTGGACGTCCAGGGAAGACAACAGTGCTGGATGATTGCAGAATCATTTCCATGGTGAAGAGAAACCCCTTCACAACAGCCAAACAAGTGAACAACACTCTCCAGGAGGTAGGAGTATCAATATCCAAGTCTACCATAAAGAGAAGACTGCATGAAAGTAAATACAGAGGGTGCACTGCAAGGTGCAAGCCACTCATAAGCATCAAGAATAGAAGACTAGATTGGACTTTGCTGAAAAAGCTAAAAAAAAAACATCTAAAAAAGCCAGAACAGTTCTGGAAAACATTCTTTAGACAGATGAAACCAAGAACAACCTCTTCCAGGATGATGACAAGAAAAAAGTATGGAGAAGGCATGGAACAGCTCATGATCCAAAGCATACCACATCATGTATAAAACATGGCGGAGGCAGTGTGATGGCTTGGGCGTGCATGGCTGCCAGTGGCACTGGGACACTAGTGTTTATCTGTGATGTGACACAGGACAGAAGCAGCCGAATGAATTCTGAGGTTTTCAGAGACATACTCTGTCTGCTCAAATCCAGCTAAATGCAGTCAAATTGGTTGGCAGGTGTTTCATAATAAAGATGGACAATGACACAAAACATACAGCCACAGCAACCCAGTAGTTTATTAAAGCAAAGAAGTGGAATATTCTTGAATGACCAAGTCAGTCGTCTGATCTGAACCCAATTGAGCATGCATTTCACTTGTTGAAGACTAAACTGCGGACAGAAAGGTCCACAAACAAACAGCAACTGAAAGCCATTGCGGTAAAGGAATGGCAGAGAATTAAAAAGGAGAAAACCCAGAATGTGGTGATGTCCATGAGTTCAAGACTTCAGGCTGTCATTGCCAGCAAAGGGGTTTCAACCAAGTATTAGAAATTAACATTTTATTTTCAGTTTTTTTAATTTGTCTAATTACTTTTGAGCCCCTGCAATGAAGTGATTGTGTTAAAAAAAAACTAAAAAAAAAACCTTAAGTTTCACATATTTTTATGAGCTATGATGTCTCAATCTATCTTTCTATATATCTATCTGTCTCTCTCTCAATTGTACAGTCCCAGATTTCAAATTTTCCTGCAATTTGAACCTTTTTTTTTTTTTTTTTTTTTTGGTGGTCCGACAAATAGAAAATGTTCTGCCAAGAGGGCCAAGAAAAGATGATTGTTTTTCTCAAATGTTCTTGTGTCTTCTATTTTTTTTGTTACTAAAACTTTGAGGAGGTCAAACCAGCTAAGATCCAGTTAAACAAATGGAGATATCATTATTTGTTTGAATGGAAATGTTTCTATCATTCCAATTGCTAAAGCAGCTTGAGAATTTTATTGGAACCATGGTACAATGGTCTTTTTTTTTTTATATATATATATATATATATATATATACACACACACACAACTGTATTGCCATTGTAATCTCATAAAATGCTTTTTTCATAGACTCTATATTTATTTTTGCATCTAGTTGGAAGAAGAAGAGCAAGAAGACCAGTTTGATGCGAAGATTAGTGTCACAGACCCCGAGAAAATTGGTTGGTGTTAGCGCTCTCCTGATTTTTCTGATCTGTTCTTTGCAATTAGGGTCACTAATTACAATTTGCACACAGTGTGATTACCTCATTCTGTCCTGGAGTTTTGTGTGGACTCCAATTAATAACTATACAAAGTTTCTCGTATAAATCTAGGCAACAGTAGCCAATTAGCTTCCTAAAGTGAACCTTTCATTTCAGAAGTTTTTGAAGAAAAGGAAGAGAAGTGGTACTTAAGTTCTTTGGCTTTGTATACTAGTTTTATTCAACCGTAATTTAAGACCCATATCAGGCACATTTTCAGAACCTTGGGCATCGTGGAAAGAGTTGTAGTGAACAAACATGAAGCAGTGCTTCCCCTTCATTTTTAAGGGAAATTAATGATTTGACCCTTGTGTCAGTAGGCATGTATCAATCAGGTATGGTGACTTCTGAGAGCAGAATGCCCTTGTGCCATTGTCCTAAATCTTTATTCCAACAAAATCATTATTGTAGCAGGCTGCTGTTAGCATAGCCACATTTCATTGTAAGGATTGACTTTATTCCTCATACCATCATTTTTGTGGCACAAGACTTAGAACAATTTATGCTTTTGTTTCCTTATAATGCCCATTAAGGACAAGATTGGGTCATTTTCAGTTGTGGCCAAGTTCAACAGTTTAGCTTGTATGGCACAAATTATTCTAAAAGCACATCCTATAACACACTTTGACCATTACTGACAAATAGAAGATGGGTATAGTAAGAGTAGTGTTTGTAAAAATGTCTAGGTATTCTACACCATGTGCCAATACAAAAGGGTTTAACAGTGCACTAATGCCTTTAAAAAATAAGTGCTACACTACTCAAAGGGAAATATTTGTGAGCTTCCTATATTTTGTACCAATATGCGCACTTTAGTTCAGTGTTTTTCTCAATATTCATTTTTAAAAATTGTATTATATAAAACTGTCTTTAGTAATAGACAATATTCCAATAGTTTGGAAGTAGTGTATGTTTCAATACGTCTGTTCTATTTATTTATCTTTTTTTACACAGGTGACGGTATGAATGCATATGTAGTCTACCAAGTTACAACTCAGGTAAGAAGCAGATGGTGCACCCACTCTGTACTTGTTCCTATTATTTGGACTTTTCGAGCAGGGTACACAGGTGACCTTCACATACATTGATTAACAGAATATTGTAATTTTGTTTAATTAAAGGGGTTGTTTACCTTCTGAACACTTCTTCGAGTTCAGTTGTTATCAAATAATACAATAGAAATTACCTTTTTAAATTACTTTCTCTTCTTTATTTTTGTGTGTTTCAGTTGCTGCTACGGATGTTGCTGGAGCATGTGCAGTAGAAGCTGATTCAGGACATAGATTTGACATAGATTTGACTACACATGCTCCTCCAAGATCCGTATCACCAGTCTAAAAGACTAGAACAACACAAGAGATTAGCAGATAAGGAGAAATAAAGTGTTTAAATTATGAGCCTCCATACACTTCTATTCATTTTTTTTTTTTTTTTTCAAATACATTTTTATTTGGAATTATTTTGTGTTTTCATTTTTCTTTTTGTCTGTTGACTTTTATTACAGACCAATTTACTAATGTTTAAGAGCAAGCACTTCACTGTGAAGAGACGGTTCAGTGACTTCCTGGGCCTATATGAGAAACTCTCGGAAAAGCACTCACAGAACGGGTTTATTGTAGCACCACCTCCAGAGAAGAGCCTTATAGGTGATTTTTGTGTAGTATTTATATAAGCTAATGGTTAATTCTTTGGTGGCAGTACAAATCCTGACCAGGTTTTTGGGTTTACACTGCTCTGATTAGATATCTGTAAAGGTGCATCGCCACCTAGAAAAAACTTGGGTATCCTTGTAATTTTGATCATTTGAATGCATGTAACTGCTCAATACTGATTACTGGCAACACCAAATTGGTCGGATTAGCTCGTTAAGCCTCAAACTTCATAGGCAGGTGTATCCAGTCATGAGAAAAGGTATTTAAGGTGGCCAATTGCAAGTTGTGCTTCTGTTTGACTCTCCTCTGAAGAGTGAAAGCATGGGATCCTCACAGCAACTCTCAAAAGATCTGAAAACAAAGATTGTTCATTATCATGGTTTAGGGGAAGGCTACAAAAAGCTATCTCAGAGGTTTAAACTGTCAGTTTTAATTGTAAGGAATGTAATCAGGAAATGGAAGGTCACAGGCACAGTTACTGTAGAATCCAGGTCTGGTAGGCCAACAAAAATACAGGAGCGGCATATGCGGAGGAATCGTGAGAATGGTTACAGACAACCCAAAGATCACCTCCAAAGACCTGCAAGAACATCTTGCTACAGATGGTGTATCTGTACATCGTTCTACAATTCAGAGCAATTTGCACAAAGAACATTTGTATGGCAGGGTGATGAGAAAAAAGCCCTTTCTGCACTCACGCCACAAACAGAGTCACTTGTTGTATGCAAAAGCTCATTTAGACCAGCCACAGTCATTTTGGAACATAGTGCTTTGGACTGATAAGACAAAAATTAAGTTATTTGGTTATAACAAAAAGCACTTCAAATGGCGGAAGAACACCGCATTCCAAGAAAAACACCTGCTTTCTCCTGTCAAATTTGGTGGAGGTTCCATCATGCTGTGGGGCTGTGTGGCTAGTTCCGGGACTAAGGCCCTTGTTAAAGTCGTGGGTCGGATAAATTCAACCATATATGTGAACTGATATGAACTGAAGCATCAGTCAAAAGTTGAAGTTACGCAGGGGTTGGATATTCCAACAAACAGTGACCCTAAACACACTTCGGAATCTACAAAGGCATTTATGAAGAGGGAGAAGTACAATATTCTGGAATGGCCGTCACAGTCCCCCCACTTGAATATCTTTGAAAATCTATGGGATGATTTGAAGCAGGCTGTCCATGCTCGGCAGCCATCAAATTTAACTGAACTGGAGAGATTTTGTATGGGTGAATGGTCAAAAATACAGACACTCATCAAAGGCTATAGGAGGAGTCTAGAGGCTGTTACATTTGCAAAAGGAGGATCAACTAAGTATTGATGTAATATCTCTGTTGGGGTGCCCAAATTTATGCACCTGTCTAATTTTGTTATGATGCATATTTTCTGTTAATCCAATAAACATTATTTCACTGCTGAAATACTACTGTTTCCATAAGGCATGTTATATATTAAAAGGAAGTTGCTACTTTGAAAGCTCAGCCAATGATAAACAAAACTCCAAAGAATTAAGTAGGGGTTCCCAAACTTTTTCATATGACTGTAGTTTGTCAAACATTCTGCATTTCTGAAGCTACAACAGCATTATAGACATTAGGGACAGTAACACCAAAAGATAAAAGTGTATTAAAGTAAAACAAATATAATCTCTTGTTGTGCTGCACTGGTAAAACTAGTGTATTTGCTTTAGAAACTCTGCAATAGTTTATATAAACAAGGTTCTTTGTAGCCATGGGGGCAGCCATTCAAAGTTGAAAAAGGAGAAAAGGTACAGGATATGCAGCAGATAACAGATCAGCGCTGGACTATAAAATGGTATTCTTCAGAATTTATCTGTTATCTGCTGTCTATCCTGTGCTTGAATGGCTGCCCAATGACTACACAGCAGCTTCTTTATATTAAAGGGATACTGTCATGGGAAAACATGTTTTTTTTTTTTCAAAACACATCAATTAGTAGTGCTGCTCCAATAGACTTCTGCACTGGAATTTGTTTTTCAAAAGACTAAACTGATTTTTTTATATACATTTTTTTAAATTTGACATAGGGCTAGACATATTGTCAGTTTCCCAGGAGCCCTCAGTCATGTGATTTGTGCTCTGATAAACTTCAGTCACTCTTTACTGCTGTACTACAAATTTGAGTGATATCACCCTCCCCCCCCCCCAGCAGCCTAACAACTGAACAATGACAAATTAACCAGACCAGTTAGCAGCTCCCTGACACAAGATAACAGCTGCCTGGTAGATCAAAGAACAGCACTCAATAGTAAAAATCCAGGTCCCTCTGCAACACCTTCAGTTACATTGAGTAGGAGAAACAGCCTGTCAAAAAGCAGTTACATCCTAAAGTGCTTGTTTTTTCTGAAAAGTACATGACCAGGCAAAAAGACCTGAGATAGCTGCCTGCACACCAATATTACAACTAAAAATAATACACATGTTGGGTAAGCAATTACATTTTATATGGTAGAGTGAATTATTTGCAGTGTAAACCGTGTAATTTAGAAATAAAAACAACATGAAAATCATGACAGAATCCCTTTAACTATACATAGTTTGCACAGTGCAGGACAACGGTACATTTTATTTTCAGCACTTTAAACCATTCACCATACTGAGCAGCCACTAAAAAAAAGTACCATGCCAATTGCTTTTTTAAATTTCAAATCTTTTGTTTTGGTTTAGGCATGACCAAAGTAAAGGTGGGCAAAGAGGACTCTTCTTCAACAGAGTTTCTGGAGAGAAGAAGAACAGCTTTAGAAAGGTATCAGATTTAATAATTTCTGACTTGTACAACATTATATATATATATATATATATATATATATATATATATATATATATATATATATATAAGTGATGAAATTATGTTCTACCTATTGTAAATGTTTTTATAAAGCCATATTCTCCTATCTATGTGCCATTATAAAGCACTACTTTTAAAGTTTCATTGATTGACCGCCATATGCCTGTATAAACAGGGTAGAACTGCCTATCTATTGTTAAACTAACAAACCTCTCAATTATCTAATCGGCAGCGTTTGAGCTTTGGACTGGTAATTGGTTTTAACCTCTCATTTGAAGTTCTGTGTGACCGGAAGTGACGGGAAATGCTAAAGTAAAACTTGCTTTCTATTGTTAGTGGTATAAATAAAACCATAGATCATTTTTGCCTATTGTTCAAACTAATAAATATGTTCTATTCTAAAGTCCTTTTCATTCAGCTCAGGTTGAAAAGGGGTGTATACTGTCCATTTAAGCTGCCTAAAGACTGTGTTGACTTCTTTGTTGATATCTTCAAATTCTTCAGTATCCATTGACTAGAGTAGGAGAGGGCACATTACAATAAATGTATCTAAATTAAGAACAGAAAACATAATTTTAGTAAGTTACGTTTTTTTTTTCTTTTTGGTGGATGGCTAATGTTGGCTGGGTTTGGGGGGGGGGGGCTGGCAAAGAGCGAAAATTCTTGACTGCTACAAAACAGCTTGCTGTACCCTAACATTAATAAAGTACTCACAGTATGCACTAAACACTTTACATCTAAATCAGAAACCTTGTTCTAGAGGAATGGTTCTTGGCAGATGAAAACTCTTCATCATGTTTTTCTTTCATAGGTACCTCCAAAGAATAGTAAGTCATCCTACACTCATTCAGGACCCTGATGTGAGAGAGTTTCTGGAGAAGGATGAGGTAAAAACACAAATTAACTTTCCAGGTGCATCTTGAGATCATCGCTATTTAATGCAATCACACCCAATTACCACATTTTCAAAAGGTTATTTAAATAGTATATCCTCCAATTACTTCCACTTTCTGAACTCTTTTATTTACGCCTGTTTATATCACCATTTTGTGGTGCATTATAAAAGCATACCATACCTAAATAAATTCTTTACAAAAAAACATGTAAAATCCTGTATTTTTTGTATAATTAATAGCTAGTTTCACTTTATATTATTTTTTTCTGATTATACACGATCTGTTCAAAGGAGCAACACTCGTCCTAGCCCAATAACTATATAAACTATCAACATTTATCTTTTATTGATGATGTACAGTGCAATGAGAGTTTGTTATAAACTTTTATTATGTTTAACTTTACAAGTAAAGGGCTCCATCTATTGCATTTCGCTATCATAATTAAAATAACCTAGTCTCACCACCTCCAAACTGATAGATTTAGTCATTCCTGGGTTGGTTACTGCCACTTTCTTGCCTGCCATTAATCCTACTATGTTGGATAAATATATAGGCATTAAAGGTGTAGTTGCTGTAGACTAAATGTCTTTTTTGTATAGTGGACTTTTATCAAAGTAACATTTGCCCTTTAAATATATATTTAGAGAGAGCCATTATTAATAAATAACACATTTCTGCAGAGCTTTACAGAGACTATACATTAATTACATCAGTCTATATCCTGGTGGAACTAACAAGGTCCCTATCAAATTTCCTCACGGTAGGGCCAATTCTATCAGGATTCAATAACTTGCCTGTATGTTTTTGGGTGTGGGACTTTAAGAGAGAACCAACCCCTTTTTATTAAAATCCCCTACCCAACATAGACCCCCCCTCCCTGCTCCCCCCCAGCCTAGGTGTTACCCTGGGTAAATGCCCCTAACTCTTTACTTACTCCTCGTTGCAGATTCGGGGCATCGGAGTTCACGGGCGCCATATTCTTCTCTTCAGTAATCTTTAGGTCTTCTTCCGGTGCTTCGGCAATTTCCGTGGCATTCAGCGTATGCGCAGTTGTTCGGGACCGGAAGACTGCGCATGCGCCGATATGCCGATCTCTTCCGAAGATTACCAAAGAGAAGAAGATGGCGCCAATGAAATCTGCTGCACAGAATCTGCACTAAAGGGTAAGTAAAGAGTTAGGGGCATTTACCCAGGGTAACACCTAGGCTGGGGGGAGCAGGGAGGGGGTCTATGTAGGGTAGGGGGTAGGGGATTTTAATAAAAAAGGTTTGGATCTCCTTTAAAGGGGTTGTTCACTTGAAACACTTTTTTCATTTTTGATGCAAATTCATACATAAGATGATACATTTTCTTATCTTGGTCCTGCTGAGCATTTTCATTAAAGGCAGCTGTTAGAATTAATATAATAGTTTCTAATATTCCACAGATGCTGCTGAAAATGTATCCGCTAATTGTATCAACTAAATGTAGAAAATTGTAACTGTTCAGATGCTAATATTCCACATCTTTTGCTCATAAATGTATCAACTAATTGTCTCAACTAAATATAGCAAATTGTAACCATTCAGAATCTGCTTCTGATTCACAGCTGCCAAACTGAGACACTAGAGACAGGAACATTAAACTTTAGTTACATTTTGGGAAAACTGTAAAAAATAGAAAACAGTTTTTAAAGAAAAAAAAGGCTTTGCTTATAGTGAAAAAAAAGTGTTTGGAAGGTGAACCCCTTTAATCAGTAAGGATAATACTTGCTCACAATAAAAGACCAGCTGTGTTTGCTGCACATCTTTGTGCTTCTCAAATAATCTTTGTCCTTCTTGCAGCTTCCACGTGCAGTCAGCACCCAGGCTCTAAGTGGAGCAGGACTTCTCAAGATGTTCAACAGAGCCACTGATGCAGTCAATAAAATGACTATTAAAATGAATGAATCAGATGTTGTGAGTGTATATGATCTATTATATTTTTACACTGGAGAGTATAAAACAGATGATGGCTTATGTTAAACTTCTGTGCATTTAAAGGAGAACTAAAGCTTCACTAAAGAAGTAGGCTAGAAACAATCTGTAGCCAAAAAGAACAGTAAAACATGATTTGAATACAGTAGGACCAAACAAAATGCAGCAATATAGTTCTGTATGAAATGAAGCCTTTATCTTTACAGGGCTGATTCTCGGCCTATGGAAAAATGCAGGCCAACAAAATGCATACTCGTGCTCCAGTGTCAACATGTACTGTGTGTATGTGTCTATACCTGGCCTTGCACGGTGGTTCCAGGTGCTGGCAATGTAGAAGGCTGATTCTCAGCTTGAATTTTTCCACAGGTCGAGAATCAGCCTTGTGTGGCATTACATTAGCCTTATACGAACTATCATAAGATTAATCTGCTATGTTAAATTGTGCTTTGCAGATAATTATAGTTTCTTCTGTTTGGCTGTTTAGTGGTTTGAAGACAAATTCCAGGAGGTGGAATGTGAGGAACAACATCTCCGAAAGTTGCACACAGTGGTGGAAACTTTAGTGAATCACAGGAAAGGTAAAAACATTGGAATAGTTAGCACTCAGGACAAAAAACGCAATAGTACCTGTTATGTTGCCCTCGTTCTTTCCCATATCCATATGACAACAAAGTGAACAGCTCAACAATCTCTTTCTCCACCTATTTTTCATTTTACTTACATGTTAGAAAAATGAGGATTTTTGTTTGTACACAAAATGCTTTCATTAGCATATAGATATTTAGAGGAAATGTATCAAGCAGCACCAAAGTAAAATGTTCACTTAGCTCTGCACCATTATAAACGGTTTATATGTCCTGCAGTGCAGGTGGAGGCTTGCAGGTGGAAGTGTGTTTTCTTGCAATTGACTGGGAAAATAAAAGCAGTTCTTCACCTTCCAGACACTGTTTACAATTCCTTTAATAGTAGTAGTACAGAAGATATAATGACTTCTTTCAATGACAATTTTTTTTCTAAGATTGAAGTTTACTATTTCATTGTTCACATTCTGGTCTATCCCAGGAACAGCACAGGGACACAACCCCTTTCATAAGGGGTTGTTTGGCAGCCAAAAACTATTGCTCTATGAGGCTATAATGGTATTGTGACTTCTGTTTCTATTCCGATGCCCTCCTATTCATATCTCAATCTCTCATTCAAACCACTGTGGTTACTAGCGTAAGGAAGACCCTAGCAACCAGAAAGTCCAAACTGGAGAAAACCGTAAAAACATAAAGATGAAGGCCAACTGTCTCAGAGTATCACTGTCTATGCCCTAATAAAAGTTAATTTCAAGTCAAATGTTACAACTGATGTATTGGTTGCTCATGTTCCTCAGATGCTGCTTAGAAATGTATCAATTAATACAGTCTTTTCAAAAAGTTTGGGAACCCCTCTCAGCCTGCATAATAATTGACTCCACTTTCAACAAAATAGATAATAGTGGTATGACTTTCATTTCCCGGAACATCTGGGTACTGGGGTGTTTTCTGAACAAAGATTTTTAGTGAAGCAGTATTCAGTTGTATGCATTTAAATCAAATGTGAAAAACTGGCTGTGCAAAAATGTGGGTACCCTTGTCATTTTGCTAATTTGAATGCATGTAACTGCTCAATACTGATTACTGGCAACACCAAATTGGTTGGATTAGCTTGTTAAGCCTTGAACTTCATAGGCAGGTGTGTCCAATCATGAGAAAAGGTATTTAAGGTGGCCAATTACCAAGTTGTGCTTCTGTTTGACTTTACTCTAAATAGTGACAGCATGGGATCCTCAAAGCAACTCTCAAAAGATCTGAAAACAAAGATTGTTCAAGTATCATGGTTTAGGAGAAGGCTACAAAAATCTATCTCAGAGGTTTAAATTGTCAGTTTCAACTGTAAGGAATGTAATTAGGAAATGGAAATGCACAGGCACAGTTGCTGTAAAACCCAGATCTGGAAGTCCAAGGAAAATACAGGAGCGGCATATACAGAGGATCGTGAGAATGGTTACAGACAACCTAAAGATCACCTCCAAAGACCTGCAAGAACATCTTGCTGCAGATGGTGTATCTGTACATCGTTCTACAATTCAGCGCAATTTGCACAAAGAATATCTGTATGGCAGGGTGATGAGAAAGAAGCCCTTTCTGCACTCACACCACAAACAGAGTCGCTTGTTATGCAAAAGCTCATTTAGACAAGCCACAGTCATTTTGGAACAAAGTGCTTTGGAATGATGAGACAAAAATTTAGTTATTTGGTCATAACAAAAAGCGCTTTGCGTGGCCGAAAAAGAACACTTCATTCCAAGAAAAACACCTGCTCCATACTGTCAAATTTGGTGGAGGTTCCATCATGCTGTGGGGCTAGTTCAGGGACTGAGGCCCTTGTTAAAGTTGAGGGTCGGATGAATTCAACCCAATATCAACAAATTCTTCAGAATAATGTTCAAGCATCAGTCACAAAGTTGAAGTTATTCAGGGGTTGGATATTCCAACAAGAAGATGACCCTAAACAAACTTTTGAAATCTACAAAGGCATTTATGCAGAGGGAGAAGTACAATATTCTGGAATGGCTGTCGACTTAAATATCATGGAAAATCTATGGGATGATTTGAAGCAGGCTGTCCATGCTCGGCAGCCATCAAATTTTAATGAACTGGAGAGATTTTGTATGGACAAATGGTCAAAAATGCTGCCATCCAGAATCCAGACACTCATCAAAAGGCTATAGGAGGAGTCTAGAGGCTGTTACATTTGCAAAAAGAGGCTCAACTAAGTATTGATGTAATATCTCTGTTGGGCTGCCCAAATTTATGCACCTGTCTAGTTTGGTTATGATGCATATTGCATATTTTCTGTTAATCCAATAAACTTTATGTCACTGCTGAAATACTACTGTTTCCATAAGGCATGTTATATATCAAAAGAAAGTTGTTACTTTGAAAGCTCAGCCAATGATCGACAAAACTCCAAAGAATTAAGAGGGGTTCCCAAACTTTTTCATATGACTGTATTTCAAATTGTAACAGTTCACAGTCTGCACCTAGATTACTGGGATGCCAGACTGAAACACCAGAGGGAAGCAAATGAATGTTTTTGCTGGTGTACTAGCTGAACTGAAAAAAATGTATGAAAGGAGAATAGCAGAGGAAAGTATAACCATAAGCATTTTAAAGTTCATATATGTATGAGATTATAAATTACTTTACGATAAGAAATAGTATTTTATTATGGAAGGTTGCAAAATGATACATCTAGCGCCCCCCCCAATTTAAACCCTTATGTTCATCAGTTTTTTTTTTTTTTTTTTTTTTTTTTAAAAATGTTGCTAATGCTATACAAAAGAAGCACATTTGCAGCATGGAATGTTAAATTAGTGTCCAGTAGTATAGCTTGATAGATTTCCTTTTTTACCTTTTTATTTTTTCCTACATTAAATTCATTTCAGGTTACTCACCGACCAAGTACTGGATTCAGTGCAATCCTTATATATGCTTATAATGTAAATAAAGGATCCCCAAGACCATGTTTAGGGAGGAGTTATTAATAAATGTCTTTAGTGGAAATTTTGCAAAGTTCTTACCCTGTTTTGACTTATTTTTAACTGAACATGAAAGCAGTGACTGGATTATAAAAGTATTGTCATGTTTACGTATGTCATTTATTTCATTAAAAAAATGAGCCTCAGGGACTCTAGAAATATGATAGTGAATGCTATATCTTTATGGCACCATGTTCTGAGTCTGGAGACATTGTTTAGGTTTCCTGTGACCCTGGCAATATCAGCACACACTGTAATTCTTGTGAATAGAAGTGAAGCAACGGTTCTTTCTCTCCATTGTAGTCAAAAGCAAAATTAAGCATTTGCTCTTTGCCTGGGTATTCATTGTGCAGCCTACAAAGAGCTAATCATACTCTACTCACATAATTTTCCATAGTAGAAATGTTTTTAACGCAATGCCTCTTTAATGTTTATCTCAGAACTAGCACTGAACACTGCTCTATTTGCCAAGAGTCTGGCCATGCTGGGGAGCTCAGAGGATAACACAGCCCTTTCTCGGGCTTTGTCTCAACTGGCTGAGGTAGAGGAGAAGATAGAGCAGCTACACCAGGAGCAGGCCAACAGTGATTTCTTCCTGCTTGCGGAGCTATTGGCTGATTACATCCGTTTGCTCTCTGTGGTCAGAGTGAGTATTGCATGTGATGATATGCTGGTGCCAGTATTTAATTTAGTTTACTTCTGTTCCAAATTCTCTTTTCTCGTAGCGTTATTAAGTTTATATGTCTCTGAAACTGCAGTGCAGTATTGGTAAATATGTACATGTTGTGTCTCCCAGAGATTGCTGTTTTATATATGTGACTTTCCTATAAAGTTCTTTATTTGTTTCGTCAGGCATCAGTTTTTTTGTACCAGCAATTCTATTTCCACATCTGTGTCCAACATTAAACTGTATAGTTAGGGGAAAACCTGCTCTTAAATAAAAGATATATGTTGTCACACTGAACTGTGATTAATTAATTAATGATAAGATTTGTTGTGAAACATTATGCACTTACAGTATTCACTGCATATATACATTATATTATAATGCCTGGAATTAAACAGTTTTTCCCTGAGGTCATAATTTACATCATATATATACTGCTAGATACTGCTGCCCAGCATGGACACATTACTGGGCATAGGTCACTGAGTGTAAGCAAACATGGTATTGCCATTGCATATAAGAGCTGTGTGTATAGCATACACACGCCATGAAAAAAGCCAGAAGCCAGAATTTTTATGCCTTATGAAAATGTTAGAATTTATTATAAAGGGGAGACCCTTATGACTAAAGTATCCGGCGAGACAGAGAAGTGAAATCTGCTGATAACAGCAGAAAATCTGGGTGTAGTCTAACCCATGTTGTATTGCTGATCTGCTGCTATTTATGAGCGCTTGGATTAACCTAGAGTTGATCAACTGCTGTTACAAATATACAGTGACTTGTGCCAGTGGACAAATACAGTGCACTTACAATTTTTGTTTTTTTCCATGTGTATTTTTATTTATGTAGTGATACTTGCACATGCAGCACTATAAGTGAAAAATATAGCACTTAACACAGATTTCCAAATTTTGAACATTCTTTTAAACTTTACATAAATGTAGAATTGTTTGGATACTTCATCTTCGGCTTCTAATCACATTAAAAAGAGAATTTAAAAAATGATTTAAATTGTGTAGAAATGGCAAAATAGAATTGGTGGCATAACTTATTTGTTATTCTTTTAACTGTCTATATTTCTCCACAGAAATGTAGAACCGTTCTCCTTTTAGCAATGTATTGGTGTCTTTATGCTGTTTTCCAGAAGCTTGTGTGTGTTTACATGTTATATGTTCTAGTGAATATCTCAGAATACAGGGAATTGTAACAGTGATATGGCTTCCTTCTACTTTAGGGGGTATTTGATCAGCGAATAAAAACCTGGCAGCGATGGCAGGATGCTCAGGCCACCTTACAGAAGAAGAGAGAAAATGAGGCTAGATTGCTGTGGGCCAACAAACCAGACAAACTGCAACAAGCAAAGGATGAGATTGCAGAGGTGACAAAACCATGCATGCACTTACTGAGTTTCCTTTCACAAATATGATAACACATCTCACACCCTTTATTAAACGGTGTTGTTTCATGATAAACTTGTCTATGTTTTTAAAATACACATCAATTATTTAGATGCTAAGCAGCTCTGAAACTGTTTTGCCAGTCAGAATGAAGCTCTAGTTGCAGTTTACACTCCCTCGTGCAAGCAGGATCTTGCTATAACTGCAAGGTCATAAGTTATTTCCTCAAAGGCAAAAGCCAATATATAATATTTATATCAAAATATAAATATATTCATTCACTGCATCTAAAGGGCCAGTGACATACATGTTATAGACAGAGGGCGTGTAAAGGTGTGATCTGCCATATTTTTCCCCAATTCCCAGCTGCATCCTCATTACAGGACATCAAGTAAGTGGGACTAGACTATTTTGGTTATATTTTATTCTAACACTTTTTCACTGCAGTTTTTGAATTGCACAGTATCATGTATCCAAAGAGCACTGACTTATCCACTGTCAAACCTTTAAGACATTTGTTTTAGTCAGCTCAGGTGTCTTTAGACAGACATTTGTGTTAGAAACTAATTGTGTGTATATATATATATATATATATATATATATATATATATATATATATATATATATATATATATATATATATATATATATATATATATATATATATATATAATTTTTTTTTTTTTTTTTTTCTTTTAGTGGGAATCCCAGGTCACACAATATGAAAGGGATTTTGAGAGGATTTCTGTTACAGTACGAAAGGAGGTCATGCGGTTTGAGGCAAGTATTTTACTTTCAGTTAAATGGGCATTATGCCTCCTTAAATCCTGTGCTCAGTGTAGCAGGCTCACAGCACTGAAGGTCTTAAAGGAACAATAACATTAAAAAATGAAGTTTTTTTAGTAATGATTAAATAATGTATTGATGGCCTGCACTGGTAAAACTGGGGTGTTTGCTTCAGAAAGACTATTATAGTTTATATATACAAACTACTGTGTAGCCATAGGGGCAGCCATTCAAGCATTGTATACTACAGAGCTGCTATATGCTGCCTTTTCTCTTTTTAAGCTTTGAATGGCTGCCCCATGGCTACATTTGTTTATATAAACTATGGTAGAGTTGCTGAAGCAAACACACCAGTTGTATCAGTGCAGGCCAACAGTGCATTATATTTTAAATAATTTAATACATTTTAATTTGTCTGTGTTCTGTTCCTTTAAACTAACGGGTACTGGTGTTAGAGGGACAGTCTACATCCTTATTCATCGTGAGTTCAATTAGTAGAATTTGTGCTGAACATACATTTGCTACACTCAGCACCTTATGATTCACAGGTTTTGGATAACCTAAGAAATGGCAATAGTTGGTCATGGTGATTAAGCTGAAAACTTTATGCTTTTTGCACAAAACTAAAATCATAAATAATTAATTAAGCTTTAGCTTGGTTTATTATTAAAGGGGTGGTGTACCTTTAAGGTAACTTTTATTATGTTATAGAACGGACAATTCTAAGAAACTTTTCAATTGCTTTTCATTACTTACTTTTTATAGTTATTTGCCTTTTTCTTCTGACTCTTTGCTGCTTTCAAATGGGTGTCGCTGACTCCCTTCTAAAAAACAAATGCTCTGTAAAGCTACACATGTATTGTTATTGTTACTTTTTATTACTGATCCTTCTATTCATGCCCTCTCCTATTCATATTCCAGTCTCTTATATAAATCAATGCATGGTTGCTAGGGTAATTTGGACCCTAGCTACCAGATTGGTTAATTTGCAAATTGTAGAGCTGCTGAATATAAAAGCTAAATAACTCAAAAACCTTCAATAATAAAAAATGAAAACCAATTGCAAATTGTCTCAGAATATCCCTCTTTACACCATACTAAAAGTTATCTCAAAGGTGAACAACCCCTTTAAATGGAGAAAAGTGTTTTAGTATCCCAGGCTTAATTATATTTTAAAACCTGTAGCTACTGATATGTTACCACTGTATTCTGGTATAATTTTCATTGTTATGCTAAAATTACTAACCTACTTTTTTAAAATATGATAGCAGATAATATATATTCGCAGTTATTATATATACGAAGAAATAACAGCAAAAATTAAACACTACATGAATTTGAGAATGTGGTATTTTTGAGTATTGAGCTTTTTGCTTTAATTTGACAGTATTGTCAAATGAGGAATTGCTGCTGTCTACTACAACATACAGCTGCTCCTTCTGCACACTGTAGACTCCATGAAAAGCTCCTGTACTGTCCACAAGTAGTCCTGAGTTTTGTGTAGCCCCCCTTCAAATACAGGGTTGCTCCCTGTAGGTCAGTGTTTGGGTCTGTTGGTGATGTCTGTCACTGGCCATGCTAGATAGCTATGCATTTCATGACAAAGCAAGTTTTTAAATTAGGAAGAATAGCATCATGAGACTCACTCAGTCAATGTAACATTATTAATAAAGCCTTTCCTTCCTTTTTTCAGAAAGAGAAGTCTAAGGATTTTAAAGGTCACATAGTTAGATATCTGGAGACACTGATGAATTCACAGCACAAAGTATGTTGCATTGCATGTCTTGTTTTCTAATGTGTAAATATGTTGTTGAATTATGTCTTCATACGGGATAGAAGAGGGTTTTTTCATCCCGAGGGCCTGTTTCTTTTTAATTTACTAAGGATTGTAGTGTAGGGGATACAACTTTTGTTATGATCCACAATAATATGATTTACACATGCCTAATACATTAAGTATGAGGTATATTATTTAAAGTTATATTGACACTAACAAAAAACTACTCTTCAAAATATTAATGTACAGTAAAAGTTGACCTTTTGTAAGTGATTTTAACTTGAAGTTCCTAAACCTGTCCCTTCATAACCTGTCAGTCAGAGTTTCTAATGCTAATCGATTACTGCTGCACAACATGGGGATCAGATAGGTCATGTAAAGCATCAGGGAAATACTTTAAATGGTAGTTATACTGTAAATAGCCTGCAAAGACAATGTTATGTTAGATGTGAAAAAAGGTTGAAGTACTGGTGTCAGTATCTCTTTAACATACAGGAATGGTTGCACAACTTTGATTTTATTAGATGCTGTGCATTCTCGTTCAGCAACAGCTGAATAAATGAATTTAACTTAGGAGGACAATACATATGCACAATATGTACATTATACATAGCTCTATAACATATTATTGAGTAGGCTCAGCCATTACAGAAGGATGATATAATAGTATTAATGTACATCAGCACCTACGTAAAGACTATCCATGCAAGTCATTTACTATGAGTAGACTTTTGCTGAGGGAATTTTTGTCCCTTTCGACTGTAGATATACAATATCCCATCTCTTCACACATGTACATAAGGTGTGGGAAATTTGAAACAAGGCAGCTTTTATAAGAGCATCACATAGACGGGATTAGAGCAAAATAAATAACAAATAACTTTATACAGAGCTCATTATCTCTATTTAAACATGCAGTATATTCCTAGTTGCAGGGATAGTGAGTGTGTGAAGTGAAAGTAAAATTAAAGCTGCCATTTCTGCCTCAGACTCTATTTTTTTTTTTTTTATCTTTACAGCTGGTTAAATACTGGGAGGCGTTTTTACCTGAAGCAAAAGTTATATCCTAACTGGTGTGGATTGAAGAACAGCCCTGATGGTTCTATTCCTCTTCTGCCATTTTTATATTAATATAAATAATATACCTTCTGCCTTTTAGAAAACAGTGATGCACACTCATATTTACCTTCCAAACTGTGAAACAGTCTGCAACTTCTTTGCGCTAAACATATTTTCTGTGGGTTGCTGTGGGAGTGTTAATCAATGGTGTCCCTCTGTATATTCTCAAGTCACCAGACCAAGTTTTAAAGCTTAAAGTGAAAAAACCCTCAAAATAAGGTTCTTGTAAGGGGACAGTTAAGTATGCCCTATAACAAATTGCACTTTTAACAATCTGGTTTTTACAAGGGTTGCAACACTTCACGGCGTGCAACTTCCTGAGATATTGCACATCACAAGAACAAAGACTGTACGATTTGTGCCAGAGTGCTTAACATAGGAAAACTACAGAACTTTGCAGTAGTGTGGCAGCATTGTGAATTAGACCCACGCTGTACTAATAAATCAGAAAAATACTGTTATCTTTACTGTTTACAAATGCATTTATACAGCGTTCCTCTGCATTATTTTGTTCTATGCAAAGTGGCCAAATGAATCCTCAGAGAGGTTTATTTTGTAGTTGACCCACCATCCTATTTTAGGGGTAGCACCCACAGTTCCATTAGGGATAATCAAACCCCTCCCTGTCTTTTCAATGTATAGGTAACTATTCTGCACTTCCTAAAATCCCTGGTGAGTGGCGCCACACCGTTTTTTGTTTTTTTTTGTCCTTGTATTGTAAAATGTGAGCTCCCCAGTTTGTACCATGTGTCCTTTGGTGTTTTAGAAATAATGGAGGTCTTATCTAGTTGCAAAAATAGTGAATATTTAGAAAGCTGGACTGAAGATTGCTAAAACCTGTGCCTTATATTCAGGCTTTTGCTTATGTCAAGTGTAAGACATTATTTGTGCACATCACAAAGGACTGCAACAATATTGGCATTCCGCTGCAGTGGGATATTGAGAGTGGAACTGCTTTGATTCCCAGCTGACCGCTGCTCTAAAGGGTTGTTTCATATGTTTCCTGTAACCTGTGATCAAGCACACCATCCATATGTCTCTGTGAAGCTTATAGAATGGCCTTTTCATGGCCATTTAATTCCACTATATCAGGCAGCATTCACTGGCAAAAAGGCCCAGCACTTGTTTGGTAGGCTCTCAAAAACGATAAGGACCGCTTCAACTCACCACCACTTAGCTGCTCCTCTGTAATGCCGGATGCTCAGTCCGCAGTGTCCCCACTGCCAACAGTAATTATACGAACAGGAGGACGGCACTCCAGTAAAAAACAGGTTTTTATTGTAGAGTACTGCAAAGGTACATAGGCCTTACGCGTTTCGGGAACACCTTCCCTTAATCATAGGCATCATGATTAAGGGAAGGTGTTCCCGAAACGCGTAAGGCCTATGTACCTTTGCAGTACTCTACAATAAAAACCTGTTTTTTACCGGCGTGCCGTCCTCCTGTTCGTATAATTACTTGTTTGGTAGGGACAGTGTTCTGATTCCACATTTTTATGTTGCCCTTCTCTTTACAATTGACACTGAGCATTGTGAGATCATTTCCTTTAATTCCAGGGCATAAGGAGTATATGTATGTAATATACAGGTATGTGATATGTTATCCGTAAACCCATTATCCAGAAAGCTCCAAATTACAGAAAGGTCATGTCCCATAAACTCCATTTTATAAAAATAATCCAATTTTTTTAAAAAAATGACCTATCCTCTGTAATTATAAAACACTATCTTGTACATGATCCAAACTAAGATCCTTATTGGAATCAAAACCAGCCTATTGGGTTTATTTATGTTTACATGATTTTCTAGTAGACCTAAGGTATGAAGATGCAAATAACAGAAAGATAAGTTATCTGGAAAACCCCAGGTCCCGAGCATTCTGGATAACACGACCCATACCTGTATGTGTACACACACACACCATTTTTCAGTCAATGAAGAGGTACCCCAGTCTGCATGCACTGTCATGCATTTCCCATTGATATAAATAGGGAGAGGACTAAGGCTCTACTACACTGGCTGAAAAATGCTGACGGAGCATATGGACATGCACCATCATGAGGTCAGTTTAAGGCTAAGAGCTTTCTTAGGGTGTGTTCGCTTTTAATGCCATTGTCCTCTACGGACCTGTATAAACGGCAAGATTTAAACACCAAGGAACTGTGTTTCTGGTTTTGCTGGGAGTTTTTAGTTTTATTTTTTATTTTTGCATTTCAAGATACGCATTTTTCTGTTAATTGTTCCTGTGTATCGTTTGTTTAACTGTCACGTATATTTTCTTACAAAAGCTATAAATTGTCAATTAAGGGTTTTCAGCAAGAAAAAAAAAAGAAGAAATAAAATATATATTTCATCTAGTTGACTTTGGGTTTTAGGGAGGATTTATGAATATAAATATCTATATTGTATATTTTTGGGTTGTGACAGGCACAGAATGGAGTATTTCTATTCCAATAAAACCTTCAATAAAACGGTGGAAAAACACCATGTGATAGATTGATGTTTCCTTTGCAGTTCGAAAGTGCCGCCATATTGAATTTATGCATAAATGTGATTCCCATTGCACAGTTTAGTATAATTTTGACACTGCTATTTTAAAAGTTTGCAGCTGGTCTTTGGGGTTTATTCCTTTTTGAATTATATCACTTTTTAATCTGCAGCTTTCCAGAATACTATGTGGTATCCAAATGATCCAACTAACCATATTGAGGTTGAAGAGGATATATGAGATCAGATTTCGAATAGCATAAATTTAGCCTTTCCTTACATTTTAACATGCAGCATATAAACAGAAGGTATTTTTTGTCTCGTGCCATATACATAGCACTGCCTTTATACCCAAAAATTAAAGTTTAACTCTCACATAAGGCATAATGGACGGAGACATACAAATCACTCTTTATGCCCCTGTGGCCAAATATGCATCCAGAACCGCTGGTTTTATAGCACAGATACAGCCGAATAGCTAGATAGATAGAGATATATCCAAACTTGCAGACAGCCTGTTTTGATCTTGTTAAATCTCCTCAGTGCAAGATATTGGAACATGGCTTCTGAGTGATTAGGACTTGTGGAGCAGCAAAGCAGGGAACCTAGCCTGGTTATGGTGAGATGGGCTAAAAGAAGCCAAAAAGCCCTTCACATGCAAAACGTATGGCTCTGTACCATTAGGCTGTATCTGTGCTATTAAAACAGTGGTTCTGGATGCATAGTTGGGATATAAAGGAGAGATTTGCATGTCTCTATCCATAATGTTAATAATAATAATTATGTGAGAGTTAAACTTGAATTTTTGGTATTATGGCAGTGCTATGTATATGGCATGAGGCAAGTAATACCTTCTATTTTCAGAAGGCTTTATGCTGCATGTCCCTGACGTGAAGGGCTATTTGGCTCCTTTTCTCACCCTAACCAGGCTAGATTCTCTGCCTTACATTTTTAAGACATTCCTCTTCAATCTAAGGGTTATATATATCAAACAGTAAAGTTAGAGATCTACACAGTCCGCAGAGCAAAATACCGCCTCTCTCCATTTATTTCTATGGGATTTTTAAAGGTGTATTTATCAAAGGGTGATAGTGAACGTTCACCATTTAATAAATATGCCTTTAAAAATACCATAGAAATAAATGGAGAGAGAGGAGGTATTTCACTCTATGGACTGTGGAGATCTCTAATTTCACTCTTTGATAAACCTATCCCTAAATATGGTGTACTTCCGCAAGTGTAATGATTTTCTTGCAATGTCTGTAACTCCTTGATCCATCTTCCCTACATCCACTCGCTTGTCTATTTACGTTATCACATGAGGAGGTGAAATGAAAGGATCCGCAATGCAATAGATGAGATGACTAATTACCAAATGGATCTTTGTACACCAAATAATTGATGAAATATGTTTGAAGACAAGGTAAATGCTAGCGAAACTTACTTAATTAATTTTAATATAAGCTTCATCTTGCTGAAATAAGAAACTTTCTAAATATCATCGGTTACAAATTCAGTACGATTTATAAAATAATCAAGTTACTCTTCACTCTCCCCCTCTGAGCAACTGTCTTGTATCTCTTCATTCTGTTTTCATGCAGTAGATGGAGTCAGTTTTTGATTGACAGGTCTAATACATCCTTTGGGGGGGGGTTTCTCTGTGTGCAGCGTGTTTTCCAGAGTCTGTTATTCTGCTGGAGTTAGTTATTTGAGTTATTCTGCTAAGAAAGGGAGCCCCCCTAAAAGATTTATTAGACCTACCTATCAATCAAAATCTGACCCAGACCTCAGCATGAAGAGTGACAGGTTGTGGGGAGTGAGATACTGAAGACTAACTTGATTATTTCTTTAATGGTACAGAATTTTTAATTGTTTAATTGCTTCAGTGAGATGAAGCTTATATAAAATTTTCATTTTACCTGTAGTTTTGCAAATCCACAACCACATCAAAATGCACAATTCTTGGGAGGCATTGTTTTGCTTAGTAAATCTGAATGAAATGATCTGATTTTATTTGCAATAATCCAAAGAGTTAACCCTGCTGGTTAGACATAGAGAATAGTATGCAAACTGGAATTGTATTAATTATTGTATCTAAAATAAACCTCTACATGTACTTATACAGAAGTTCATCTAGTATGTCAGCCCAAATGTGCTTTGTTTTATTCAGCTGTAAGATCTCTATAACATAAGATATGGGAAAAGTGATATTGTGCCACACATCCCATTTAAAGGAAAACAGAAGCAAGATCAAGTCCACTAATAGAGAAAGCATATTTCCTCTTCAATCCATTTGAGCTGATGTGCAGCACAGAAATACATGTTTTTATTCATGGTTAAAGGGGTGGGAAGGGAAGGATATGTCAGTCTAAACAACGCCCTGTGAGAGGAAAAATCTCTATTATACCAGCATGTGCTCAGTTGGTTTTGTAACAGTAAGAAGCTAATGTTTTAAAGTAATACGTGTCCATTTGCTGTGGAGGAAAGATCACTTGGGAGTAGGACCAGCTACTTTCTGTTCCCTATTCTACAACATGCTGTTTCCTCTTGCAGAATAAAATCAATACTCGTAGTTATGTTCAGAATAATAGCAGTGGGTTTAAAAAAAAGTGAATAAAGCTCAAAATAATAGCTTTTATTTTTATACACACAAATGCATTGAGATACTGCACATTCTATTCCAAATCAAAACATGAAGAAAACGTTGTTTTATTCCTTTACAGAAAGTGAAGAAAAGGGAATATTAGGCTGTTCCAAAAAATAGTAGTGTCTGGATTTTTCTTTACAAACTCAAACATTCACTGTACAAACTGAAAAATGTTTCAAGATTTTGCTTTCCCTTCAGTTCACTGAACTAATATTTAGTTGTATAAGAAGTGTTTCCAAGAACTGCTGCACATCTGTGTTACATGGAACTTCTGGCACCTGTTACGTTCCACAGTTCTTCTGCGTTTCTTATTTTTGCTTCAGGAACTTTAACAGATTTAAAGTCACCCCACAAGTTTTCTATTGGATTAAGGTCCAGTGATTGGGCTGCTCTCTTCATAACATCAATCTGGAACCAAGATGTTGCTCGTTTAGTGGTGTGTTTAGGGTCATTGTGTTGTTGAAACACTATTTTGAGGACATTTCCTCTTTGGCATAAGCAACATGACCTGACATGATCTGTATTTTGATTTATTGAAACGAATCCATGATCCCTGGTATGTGACAAATAGACCCAACACCATAGTATGACAAACATCTCCATGTATTGATGTCTTCACAGTGTACTGTGGCTTGAATTCTGCACCCCTAGACCCAAAAAGTACCATCATCAGTCCACAAAATGTTGCTCCATTTCTCTTTAGGCCAGTCAAAGTGTTCTTTGGCAAATTGTAAACTTGTCAGCACGTCTTTTTTTCAACAATTGGACTTTGTGGGGGGCTTCTTGCTGATAGCTTGGCTTCACATAGGCCTCTTCTAATTGTAACATTACATTAGAATTTTAGACCTTCTTGGGTATTGTTGATCTCTCTGGCCGTTCTTGTAGATTTCTTCAGTAACTGATTTATTGTTGCTTTTATTTTCTCTTGCTTCGTAAGAAAGCTCCTAGTTAAATCAAATCTTGAGTTGGAACAAATTGACTTTTCTGTTGATCTATCTCCCATCCATGTACGCACAGAAACTGTATAACAAACTCTCTGTGTTGCTGTAAAACCCTCAGCTTTTAAAACTGTTGTCCAAATTGTGATAAATTTGGATTCCCCCTTTTCTTAGTTCTGCAATTAGTGTTTGCGACACCTTTGTGAACACTCAAGGTGATGTTGCTAGACCAAACGGTAAACATGTGAATTGGTAATGCAAGTCTTGTTCTATCGAAAAGCGTAGAAACCTTTAATGTCTCTGAGCCACTGGTATGTGCAGATATGCACAGGTCTAATGACAGTATCCAGCCCCCTTGTTCTATCTGTGTAATTGAATCAATCCATTTTGAATCTCTGTACCCTTAAAAATAAATTTATTGGTCTCAAGTCCAATACTGGGCGTAAATCTTCTTCATATTTCTTATCTCGAACAGTATTTTTTTCCATTCCTGTGTCAAAACTTCTTACTGGAGCTCGTTCCTGGGGAACAAAAACACTTTTCCCACCTGTGATTCTCTTGATTATCTCTTCCTGTTTTGTTCCAAATAACATGGAACCATCAAAAGCACCTTCCTGCGCTGCCGATGCAGATTTCTGCCCGGTAGGTACCTCTATGAGGAAACACAACACCCAGCCCTTCCAGGGATCAAGACTAACTCCCCAGGTCACTCCGGAGCCCAAACAAAACCTATCCTATCAGCCTTGCGAGGACAGAAAAAAAGACAAGAGGAAAGGGTCGTAAGGATGGTATAAGGGAGAGGTAGGTGTCTCATTGGGTGAATTTTTGAGGAACTGTCCTATCAGCGTGTGGGGTGGGAAAACACCATTAGTGGGATGGCTGCCACAGTGACCAGGGAAATATAATTTTTACCATAAAACGTGATTGATCAGGTTAGTGATGCCAGACTGCTATTATTCTGAAAACAACTATATAACTTTATTTATAGATCGCTACAAGGATACACAGGGCTGTATGATCGTATATCGTAAGTACTCACTGGGAAGATAATTATGATAATAAATAAGTACTAATACACAGACATTGCGTGCTATGTGGTATGAGACACATTAGGAAGCGGTGCTCCCTGCCCCAAACTTACAATGGGTGGATAACATAAAGGCACAAATTGGGGTGGGGGGGCAAAAGTGCACAAGGTTTGGGCATTGTCTCTTAATGAGGTGGTTCACCTTTCACCAACTTTTAGTATGTTATAGAATGGGTAATTTTAAACAACTTTTCATTTAATTCTATATAGTTTTTGAATTATTTGCCTTCTGACTATTTCCTGGCTACAACGGAGTCACTGACCCCATCTAAAAAAAACGAATGCTCTGTAAGGCTTTTTATTACTCATCTTTCTATTTAGGTCCTCGCCTATTCATATTTCAGTGTCTTATTCAAATCCGTGCATTGTTGCTAGGGCAAATACCTGTGTAGCTCTTATGCTGTTAGCAGTGCCTTTTGCTTAGAATATCTTTTTCTGAGCTGTAAATAGCTTTGTATTAATGAACAGTACCCTCCATAAAACATATTCCTGCCCCAATAAAAGTCATTTCACACAGGAAGTTAATCATATAATAATTTTCACAAATGTTTTTTGTCCCCTATATGTACTCAAGTATTTAATTCTTTGTCAATAACTTTGGCACAAACAATATTAGATTATACAGTACAGCACATAAACAACACACATTGATGCATCTTATTTACAAAATCTTATTTCCATGGCATCTTTCTATTCATACTATTGCGCAACATACATCAAACCCTAAATTCCAAACATGTGCCACAGAGGGCAATGCAATCACCTGCAGACAAGCTTGCAGTGTTCCTGTGCCAGCAATAGCAGCCCTCTTCCTGCCCCTCTCTGATCCCAGACCTCAATACACAGTAACTCCCTTATTCTGCCCAGGCTAAATGCACTAACACACAGAGGCTACTGTGTGTGTCTCCCACCCACAATTACAAAACCAGACACGCAGAGAGAAACAACAAGCACAATTTGCTTTTAAATAAGAAAATGTAAATAGAGATCAGGGGATATAGTTACATAGTTACATAGTTAGTTACATAGTTAAATTGGGTTGAAAAAAGACAAAGTCCATCAAGTTCAACCCCTCCAAATGAAAACCCAGCATCCATACACACACCCCTCCCTACTTTTAATTAAAATTCTATATACCCATACCTATATTAACTATAGAGTTTAGTATCACAATAGCCTTTAATATTATGTCTGTCCAAAAAATCATCCAAGCCATTCTTAAAGGCATTAACTGAATCAGCCATCACAACATCACCCGGCAGTGCATTCCACAACCTCACTGTCCTGACTGTGAAGAACCCTCTACGTTGCTTCAAATGAAAGTTCTTTTCTTCTAGTCTAAAGGGGTGGCCTCTGGTACGGTGATCCACTTTATGGGTAAAAAGGTCCCCTGCCATTTGTCTATAATGTCCTCTAATGTACTTGTAAAGTGTAATCATGTCCCCTCGCAAGCGCCTTTTTTCCAGAGAAAACAACCCCAACCTTGACAGTCTACCCTCATAATTTAAGTCTTCCGTCCCTCTAACCAATTTAGTTGCACGTCTCTGCACTCTCTCCAGCTCATTTATATCCCTCTTAAGGACTGGAGTCCAAAACTGAACTGCATACTCCAGATGAGGCCTTACCAGGGACCTATAAAGAGGCATAATTATGTTTTCATCCCTTGAGTTAATGCCCTTTTTTATGCAAGACAGAACTTTATTTGCTTTAGTAGCCACAGAATGACACTGCCCAGAATTAGACAACGTGTTATCTACAAAGACCCCTAGATCCTTTTCATTTAAGGAAACTCCCAACACATTGCCATTTAGTGTATAACTTGCATTTATATTATTTTTGCCAAAGTGCATAACCTTGCATTTATCAACATTGAACCTCATTTTCCAGTTTGCTGCCCAGTTTTCCAGTTTAGACAGATCACTTTGCAAAGTGGCAGCATCCTGCATGGAACCTATAGTTCTGCACAATTTAGTATCATCTGCAAAAATAGAAACAGTACTTTCAATGCCCACCTCCAGGTCATTAATAAACAAGTTGAAAAGCAAGGGACCTAGTACAGAGCCCTGTGGTACTCCACTAACAACACTGGTCCAATTAGAAAATGTTCCATTTACCACCACTCTTTGTAGTCTATCTTTTAGCCAGTTCGCTATCCAGGTACAAATACTATGTTCCAGGCCAACATTCCTTAATTTGACCAGTAACCTTTTGTGTGGCACTGTATCAAATGCTTTAGCAAAGTCTAAGTAAATCACATCCACTGCCATCCCAGAATCGAGGTCTCTACTTACATTCTCGTAAAAAGAAATTAAGTTAGTCTGGCAAGATCTATTACGCATAAAACCATGCTGGCACAAACTCATAGTATTATGATTTGCTATGAAGTCCAGTATCTTATCCTTTATTAACCCTTCGAAAAGCTTTCCTAATACTGACGTCAGACTAACTGGCCTATAGTTTTGAGGCTGAGAACGGGATCCTTTTTTGAATAGAGGCACCACATTAGCAATTCGCCAGTCTCTTGGCACAATACCAGATCTCAATGAATCCTGAAAAATTAAGTAAAGAGGTTTGGCAATCACAGAGCTAAGCTCGCTAATTACCCTGGGATGAATACCATCTGGCCCTGGACCTTTGTTAATCTTAACCTGTTCAAGTCTCTTTTGAATTTCTTCTTGTGTGAACCATGCATCATTAGTTGTATTACTAGAATTGGGAGTGTTAAGAAGGAAACCTTCACTTACTGGTTCTTCATTTGTGTAAACAGATGAAAAATACGAGTTCAGAATCTGCGCTTTTATTTTGTTTTCATCAACCAGCTGATCCCCCTCTGATAGTAAGGGTCCCACCCCTTCCTGCTTCATTTTTTTACTATTGACATATTTAAAAAATAATTTGGGATTTTTTTTACTGCTTGCTGCAATATCCTTTTCTATAGCAATTTTAGCTTGCCTTATAGCTTCTTTGCATGATTTATTGGCCTCCTTGTACCTTATAAATGTTTCGGCTGTACCAGCTAACTTGAAAGCCTTAAAAGCACGTCTTTTCTTACCCACCTCAACACCAACGCTTCTATTGAACCAAAAAGGTTTTGCTTTGCAACGACGTTCCTTGCTTACAAGTGGAATATACTGACAAGTATATTTATTAAGCAGCATTTTAAAGACTTCCCATTTTTGTTCTGTGTTTAACCCTGTGAAAAGCATTTCCCACTTAATATGTTGCAGAGATGCCCTTATACTGTCAAAGTTTGCACGTCTGAAATTTAGTGTTTTAGTTACTCCCTTATAGAATTGCTTCTGCAACAGAATCTCAAAGGAGACCATGTTATGATCACTATTCCCTAAATGCTCACCCACACAAATGTTAGAGATGAGTTCAGTATTGTTAGTTATTACAAGGTCCAAAAGAGAGTTATTCCTAGTAGGTTCTTGAACGAGCTGGAATAAAAAGTTGTCATTCAGCATATTTACAAACCTACTAGCTTTTTCTGTCTTAGCAACCCCATTACCCCAGTCAATGTCTGGATAATTGAAGTCACCCATAGCAACAACTTGACCCAGCTGTGAAGCCGCTTGTATCTGCAAGAGTAGCTGGGCTTCATACTCGACACTTATACGAGGTGGTTTATAGCATACACCAATGATAATTCTTTTTGATACCTTTTGCCCAGTCGAAATCTCTACCCAGAGTGATTCTACACCCTCACCAGTGCCAGCTATTTTTATTTCTTTAGCGCATGGCTTTAATTCAGGCTTTACATACAAACCCACTCCTCCACCCTTTTTAATCCCTCTGTCCCTCCTAAAAAGGGTGTAACCATTTAAATTCACAATCCAGTCACATGTTTCATCCCACCAGGTCTCAGTGATACCAATTATATCATAATTTTTAGAGCATGCAATTAATTCTAGGTCTCCCATTTTACCTGACAAACTCCGTGCATTTGCCAGCATACAGCGGAGGTTACTACTTTTACTTTTGAAATGTGCATTACTTAGTGAAGAATTATACGTTAAGTTAGTATTATTCTGTTTTCCTTGTAACAGAGGGACCTCCTTAGCTGGTAAACTGTATGCCCCCCTCACTCCTCCCACATGACCCCTTACTAACCCCACTACCCCGTCTACACTAGCTTCCCCATAATCCTTTATCTCACCCACCCCCCTCTTGCCTAGTTTAAACACTCCTCCAACCTCTTAGCCATTCTTTCCCCTAGCACCGCGGACCCCCTTCCATTGAGGTGCAAACCGTCACGGCTATATAGGTTGTACCCCAACGAAAAGTCAGCCCCAGTGCTCTAGGAACCCAAACCCTTCCTTCCTGCACCAAGACTTGAGCCACGCATTAAGCTCCCTAATCTCCCGCTGTTTTCCTAAACTTGCACGTGGCACAGGCAAAATTTCAGAAAAGATTACATTGGAAGACCTTTCCTTGATCTTAGAGCCTAGATCCCTGAAATCATTCTTTAAGGTCTTCCATCTACCATTTATTTTGTCATTAGTACCGATATGCACTAAGACAGCTGGGTCGTGCCCAGCCCCACCCAATAATTTGTCTATCCGATCAACCACATGCCGAACCCTGGCACCAGGTAGACAGCAAACTGTTCGGTTGTAGCGATCCGGACGACAAATTACCCTATCCACTTTCCTAATAATTGAGTCCCCTACAACCACAATCTGCTTAGGCCTGACTCTACTCTCCCCCCCACCACTACTAGAGAAACTGGTCTCCCGGCTGTTAGAGAGATCAGCCCCATCTAGAATTGCCAATCCAGAGTTCATACTCCCATCATCTTCACACAATCTGGCAAATTTGTTGCGATGTATAATCTCCGGATCAGCCTCCATTTTCCTTTTGCCCACCTTAGATTTTCTAACTGTCACCCAGCTAGCTGCCTCAACATCCTGCTGCTGTTCTGTTCCCCCCAAACTATCTGACCCCGCTAGGTCCTGCTCAGTGAGCAAAAGACTCCTTTCAAGATTGTCAATCGACCGCAGTGTTGCAATTTGTTGCTCTAGTGCTCTAACTTGAGCCTCCAAAGTGGCAATTTGCTCACATCCACCACAGAGGTAAGCATTTTGGATCTCTTGTTCCAAATCTGCATACATATGACAGACTGTGCACTGAGTCAGACCTTCAATCTTGCTAGCACTCATTATCCCAGTTACAGATCAAAACAGGAAAAAATATAAATAAATATATAGAAAAAAAAATGAGGGTTTAGAACAAACTTTTGACCTACAGTAGTTTGAACCTCCTTTAGTTTTCAACTCCGGTGTTTGTAACTCCACTTACAGATCCCCCACTTAACGAGCAAACACTTAAGAGAAGCTAACACTAGAGCAAGCTCCACTGGAGTCCCAGGGGTTCTATTTATACAGTCTGTTCAGGTGCAACTAATCAAACCCCACCCCCTCAAACGGAGGGAAAACTGCAAAGTAAAGCAGGTTGTGACAAACTTGCTGTAAGCACACTAGCACACTAAACAGCAAAGTTTGGTGTGCTAGTGTGCTTAAAAACCTTTTAAAAAAAATTAAACCACAGTAGTTAAATATAAACCTTAATATAAAAAAGCAGTTAAGAAATACTTATCCTTTTCAGATGATTTGTTTGCTTTTAGTTGCTTTAAACCTGTCAGCAGCCTGATTCAAACATATACTGCAGAATGTTTTCCCAGGGGTGTAACAACCGCACCCCCTCTTGGCGGGGCCCAAACCTAATTAGTTACATTACTGTGTTTTCTTGAAGGAACTACATGTCTATAGAAAAACATGTATGAATGTTAGAAAGAATAAATACATAGATATGGTTCTGAACTATTCAAAATGCCTAAACCCCTGTGGTCTGTATGTGTTCTACAGTAGCCAAGTGGTTTGAGCGTTTTCTCTCACTCTCTGATTATGGCCATATATGTACTAAGGCTCCCATTTAGTGCAAATCTCACACACTCAACACTAGTTGGTTCATGCAGACAACTTTGACAGAACAATAAATAGTTTTATCCATCAAAATTCCAATTTGTCTTATAGAACTAAAGTTTAACTAAAGAAGTAGGGAAGATGCCCCAGTACACCCTCCCCATCTGCTTCTGCTTATTTACTGCACATGCTCTGTGCTACTGTTTCTTACCAGAGCTTAGGGACCACCCCATGATATACTGTGTATAGACAATATAAATATCACCAAAAACGACTGGTTAATAAACAGTTCAGATTATTGGTACAATGCAGCTCAGACACCAGTGCAACTAGCATCAGAAATTTAATAATCAGCCTTTTAGCATCAGCTTATAGTACAGACACACCTCATTTTCTGCTTGATGACTTGCGACAACACCTAAGCTTAGATTCTCAACAGCTGCTCAAAGCCCACTGAGCATGTGAGTGTCACAGGTACTCCTAGCAAAATCCAAGATGGGAAACTCCTGTGACAATTTTGAAAGACTGGATCATTACTACTACAGAGATGCTGTACCTTTAGGCCGGATCAATAAGTTCAGTATTTAAAATATCACCTTTCCATATTCATTTTTATTGTTTAGTAAACCCAATTGTTGTTCTATGGACCCAGGGAAGTGCCATGCCACTCTATCCTGTACTAGAGCTGAGCAGATTATCAGCAGAGTCTCAAAGCTTTTGTGGTTGAGACTCAAGACAATACTTGCTCTTGCAGCAATTAGCATGATATTCTGATTCTTAAACCAGCTGTCCATCTGCCACCAATGAGTTTCATAGTGCAGCCTCAAGCAGCATAGAACTGTTTGTCAGTAACGTAACTAGGTAGGACGGGTTTTTGCATTAACAGTTATTAACAGAATCAGTCTCAGTGGGACTTGGCTTTTACTATTAATTGCTGTTCTTAGATCTTCCAGGCAGCTGTTATCTTGTGTTAGAGAGCTGATATCTCGCTACCTTCCCATTGTTCTGTTGTTAGGCTGCTGGGGGGGAAAGGGAGGGGGTGATATCACTCCAACTTGCAGTACAGCAGTAAAGAGTGATTGAAGTTTATCAGAGCACAAGTCACATGACTGGAGGCAGCTGGGAAATTAACAACATGTCTAGCCCCATGACAGACAAAATTGAATATAACAAAATCTGTTTGCCCTTTTGAAAAATGGATTTCAGTGAAGAATTCTGCTGGAGTAGCACTATTAACTGATGCATTTTGAAAAAAACATGTTTTCCCATGACAGTATCCCTTTAAGGAATAGAGCCTTGATTAGACTTTTGCCTAATGAGCGCTACTGTGAGGCTGATGACTATAAAAGTGACAAAAACTGTACATGAAAGGTTCTGAGCTAGAGGTATTCACATACACATCCAATCCTTTTGTAGTTCTCCTTGCTATTTATGGCTTTATTATATGTATAAGGGGAACAAATAAACACTGTAACTATATGCGTGTGTGAAAAGAACAGCAACATTGGTAACAAATAAGTGGAGAAAACAGAACAGAGAATAAGGATTTGCTTCTCAGAAGCAGAGCAAGTGCTATATGTATAGTTACAGTATGTTACTAGACCAGCTTCCTGTACATATCACTGTGTTGCCCGCCCCCAAGATCTGTGATTATCACCCACAACTTAAATCACTTTTTTGGGTCACTGACCCCTGTAAAATGATGGATCAAACCATACAGGTAAAAACACATTGATTCAAACAACCAAGAGTTATTTAAACAGGAATAATTATCAGGAGCCTCAGCAGAGGGTAAAATCACCTGGTTCTAGTTCCCAACAATTATATGCTCACAGATAACTCTGTCCCTGCTTTCTATAGGTTTAACTGGGAGAAGCTATGGCAAAACTAAATGCAATACTCTACATAAAGCATTATTACCTATGTGGTTAATACAAAGTTATTGTCTGTGGATAAGTTGTTTGATTTTCCTTCGCAGAGGCAAACAATATGGCACTTTCTCATAATTGGACTGCTCCCCTAGGAAACAATGTCATTCACAACATGGAGTATAAGCTGTAGTGAGGTTCTACCAACTGGAGAAGTTAAGCAGAACATTCAGCCAAGTCACAGTTCAGCTCTCCCCTGATCTAGTGAGCATGACTGCATAGGTATTATATAGATGGACAAAAAAACAGATGTTCACTGAACTGTAGCAAATATAACATCTCTAGAAGAACTAGGAGGTTAGAGGAAACAGAAAGGGAAAGATACATAAGGGAGTAAAAAATAGAAGTGAACTCTGTAAGAAGAGAACAGAAAGGTGGTAAAAGGGGAAGGATATATATGGGTCAGAACTATAAAAGTTACAATTTAGTTTGTGTTTTCTGCTCTGAATTGTAACTAATAAATGTCATATTTCTTTATAGAATTCATTGCTTCTTCCTTTCAGTTCTTAGAAGTCTTATTGTAGAATACATAAGGGATTATTGATGTCCCCACTGTTTATGTAGTTATAGGACTACAATATAAAGTGTTTGCAAAAAAATTGCAATTTCAGTTCTCTATTGCCCTCTTTATGTTCTGTGTAGATGGCAATGACCCCGTTTTGTGATGTAATGTTTTGGAGACGTATAAGTGCTAATGGTAGCACATACTCACACAGTAGCAGAAAGTTTATATATAATTCTCTTGTGTTGTTTCTGCTATGTTAAACAGTTTCTGACTGGAGACATTGTAACTTGTATGTAAATATGTATGCCTAATAATACCTACAGTATACAAATGGACATTACATAAATATTTTCAGACATCTTTGTTTCAGTCTTGGTTTTATGGTGCACCATTTGGCTAACACCCTCTTAACATAAAAAAGATTGCCCTCAAATCTCACTGTATTTGGTCATCAAACTGGGCCCTCATTCACTGGTAGACAACTGTTCCTTTAAGGAAAAGTATAGTCTTTCTGAGAAGGAAAGGCTCAGCTATTTGCAGATTAGACAAGGCTTTCAATTAATCGATAATAGAACAAAAACACAATTAAGTCATCATCAGTTTTATAAAGATTTATTACAGTTGGTTGATGATATTAAACTAAATAATATTTCATGGATCTCATTACATCTTTTAAAGTCAGTCTCCAAGGATTTAGATCCACTAGAGAATTCGAGCAAAAAATGGTCTTCATTTTTGGGAACTGATGTTTCTTCCAGGGAACTTCTACATTCTTTCCAAAATTTTAGAAAGAATATATGTTCTGAGTCCTGGAGAGACCAACATTTCCGGCTCATTCATTTAGGTTATGGCTTATTGTTCCAAAACTGTGATAGCTCTCAGAAGGTTTCTTTTTGTCCAAAATGTACAGAGAAGAATGTTGACTTCTTTCATTATATCTGGGATTGTCCAATTATTAGAAACCTATGGGAAAAAATAAAAGGTTTTATTAAAAAATTGACTAATTTAGATGTCTCTTTAAATCCTCAATATGCTCTAGTAGATGTGAAGGACTTTTTTCAGGTATCTTGCAATGGCTCTTCTATTAATGTCTCAGATGAAATATTATCTTTTTGTTGGTTAGTTATGGCAGCTACTCGGAAATCTATATTCTTGTACTGGATAAAAGAGAACCCCCCTTCTTTGAAGGACGTGCTGTCTTATCTATTTAACTTATGTATTCAAGAGGTAATTAGATTTAGAATGGATGATCTTCTCCAGAGAAATAGAATAAGGAATAGATGGTCTCTTTATATCTCATCTTTAGAGGCTGATAAGAGGTCATTTATCCTTGGTCTTATGGGACAAGATCTATGCTAATAAAATGCTAAAAGAGATATTTAATGCCTTCATTCACAAAAATGGTTCTTCATATATTTTTTGGCATTGTCAGACTTTAATTGGTAGGAGAGAATACCAGGTCTATTTTTCTAAATTATCTAAATTAATTTTATTTTACTTTATTATTATTATTCTGATATTTCATTATTTTATGTTATTTGTATTTCCCCTTTTTCTTTGTTTGTTTATTTATTTTGTTGTCTTTCATGTCAAATGTTTACTGTAATGCTCATGAATACTTCTTTTGCTCCTTATTGAAACACTGTATGTTTATCATATTGTCATATACTTGTATTTTATTGAAAATCTCAATAAAAAGAATTTCAAAAGAAAGACAACTGTTCCAGCGATACTCAAACAAAGGTAAGGACATTACTATGACTCACTGTGACTCTAGAGCTCCTGTTCCGCACTGTGGGACGTTTCTGTACTCTCCACCCATCCATTTCTTAATAAGTAGTTATTCCATTATATTATTTGTATTATTATATTATAATTGTTCCATTATATCCTTTGTTATTTTGCCCCACCTAATGAGGTAACTGTTGGTTAAAGAGACCTGGCTTAGTTCTTATGTTATGTTGCTGTGGAGCAGTTAGCTCATGCAGGACTCCTACCACTTACTCCTACCATACAACCTGCTTTATAAGGGGAATTCAGATACTACTTTGTGGCTGGCTGACACACATACATATTTCATACATTTACTGGTATTGTGTGTGGAAAACCCAGGCTCCTAGATGTTGTTCTATAGTTTGGTAAAACAAATACTGTATATGGGGTAAAGCAGGCCCGGAGTGGCAATCTGTGGGTTCTGGCAAATGCCAGAAGGGCTGCTGTAAGTTGCCATGGTCAGTCACTATTTCTTGGGCTAATGGGGGCTGTTTGGGCTGCTGTGTGGCCTGTTTGGGCCTCTGTGTTCCTGAAATGCCAGGGCCTATTTTGAATCTCAGTCCAATACCCACTATGTGCACATGCTGCAAATGTAAACGTGTTAAGCTGTAAAATTTTATCATTTTTTATTAGATATGCCCAGATTTATGGACAGGCTGCAAGGGCCCAAGCCTAGGGCAGAGTGCGATTTAGGGATTTAAACCTGGTAAAACTTAACCCAACAAGAGCCTGTGTGCTTCATGTACTTGATATAAGGAACATCCAAGGAAGACCTAAAATAAAAATGCCCTGAAGGTCTGTTAGAATCAGATGTAGATTAGAAAGCCCCTAATAATGGCCTATAGAAAGCAGAAATGAAAACTAACATTAGTCAGTATTAAGCAGGTGTTTTATTTCTGCACAGACACAGTATTAGACTAAAGAGTGGGCAATTATAATCAATCCAAATCCATACAAGCATTTTTTTAAAAATGTATGCAGTATCTTATATAGGCTTACACAGGAAATAAATATACTTTGTAATCAATTATTAAAGGGAATCATCATTTTTAACAGTATTTGTTTAATTGCTTAAAAAATGTTTACATTAAACATATCAATAACGTATTTTAAGTATTGATTAAACTATTCACATGGAGACAATGTGCAGTAATTGCACAGCCTGACATATATTGTAATCAAATGTAAGGCTGCACTTTCCACTTGCACAATTTCACCAAGAGGGTTATTAACCAAGCTGGCGCAAGGAACTGGAATAAAAATAAAGTCTGATTGACAAAAGCCTTACTCCAGTTTCAAGAATAATGCATGTTTTTTTGCATTTTGACCCAGAGTTGTTGTTGCAGCTGCCACTTTTATGAATTTGGAGCACAGTGTTGGACTGACCCACTGGGATACCAGGAAAACTCCTGCTGGGCCCAGGTGTTAGTGGGCCCTTTTGCTTCTAACCATTTGGCCTATTTCATGGTCATTTCCTATTTCTTTATGGGGAAAAAAAGGAAAAATGTATTTACTTACCTGAAACCCCGGTCCGGTGCTCCTATCAGCAGAAAACTGCACCGGCCTGGGGTTATTCCAGAGAGCACCATGGAGCGATCCTCTTCCGGCGTCTTCTTTCTTCAAATTTCCCAGGGCAGGCGCATGGCAGTAGAAATAGCCAGATTTTTAGTTAAAATTCAGCTTTTCCCTCTAATGCGCATGTGCAGCTGTGAGAAGAAAGAAGAAGCCGGAAGATGATCGCTCTGTGGTGCTCACTGGAATAACCCCGGGCCAGTGCAGTTTTCTGCTGATAGGAGCCGTGCCTGGGGTTTCAGGTAAGTAAATACATTCACTTGGGGATGCCTAACATTTGGCACCCCAAGTGTGCAGGGCCGGAACTAGGGGTAGGCAGAAGAGGCACCTGTCTAGGGTGCAAAGCTGTGGGGGCACTGGGCAGGTACCTGTTCAAAGGTTTTCTGCCTACCAGGGGGCCCCAAAAATTTTGTTGTACGGGGCCACGTGATTTCTAATGGCGGCCCTGGGGGTATCTGACCGGGTGCCTTGTCAGCTTGGCCTGGCCCTGCAAGTGTGAAACGACTTTCCTTCTCCTTTAACATAATAAATATGTGAATGAAAAGAATGAAACAGGAGGGTAATTTAGACAAGCTGTATGTTGACAGTTTCTTGAGATCTACTGATCACCAACTTAAGGTCTACTGGTAGATCCCAATGTAGCTTTTGGGCACCCCCTGGACTAGGAGTAATTAAGAGCATAAGTGAGGAGAGGAGGAATAATAGTTTGGAAAGTGAGGTTTCCTGGTGGGCCTAGCAGTGGCGGAACTACGGGGGGGCAGGGTGTGCGAGCGGGCCAAGGTCAGCACCCCCTCAGGGCCACCCGGCAGCCCGCGCGCCATTGAAATCCGGTGTTTACGGAGGGGGGCGGGGGCCCGGCTGTGCGTCACGCACCAGGGCCCGCCCCCCTCTAGTTACGGCACTGGGGCCTAGAGTTGCCACCTGGCCAGTATTACGGTAGAAATGATGCTTGATGCCAATGTTATTAATAGGAAAAAAAAGTCAAGAATATAGGAAGGTCGGTATTTTTTTCCAGAAAAGGCGGCAACCCTAGGTGGGCCCCTGTCATCCCAGTCTGACACAGTTGGAGCAGCACCTCTGAATCATATCAGCTTGCCATACACGGGCAGATAAAGCTGCCGATATCGGTAGTTTGGACCGATTTGACAGCTTATCTGCCCGTGTATGGGGGCTTCCGACGGGTCTTCCCGATCGATATCTGGCCACGATATCGATCAGGAAGGTTGGATTTTTACCCGACCGACCCGTCGGAGCCGCTTGGCGCATCGTAATTCGATCGTTCGGCCGTACGTTCGAATAACCCCCGATATAGCCAACCCATGCAGTTTAATGGCATATCGGGGAAAGATCCGCTCGTTTGGCAATGTCGCCAAACGAGCGGATCTTGGAGTCTATGGCCACCTAACACTTGGAAAATGCTGTACGATTTTGGCGTTATTTGCTTGCGTCAATACTCACTTTCCAAAAGATGGAGTTACTTGGGGGAGGGGGAGACACGGACACTCCAGCTTTTTGAAATGGAAAGCCCTTTTGTTGTAAGGTTCTAGGGCAGCCAGAAAAGCGACACTCGTGTAATTGGCCAGTCAGCTGCTGCTTCTGTGTATTTGTCACTGACAATGGCAGAGTGTGGCCCAGAGGCTGCAGGAGGAGATGTAATGCTCAAGCGATCCAATAAGAAATGCTAGACTGTATATGTGGGCAGATAAGCACTCCCATTAGCAGCAGTCGCTTTATCAGGTCTGTCCGGATAGGATAATAGGGGAGTGGGAGTAGGGGAGGCTGTTCTCATACACAAGTGCACATGAATGAGCCGGGACAGACGAGCAGTAGGGTCGCTAAGTACAAACAGCTGAAGAGGACGCACAGTTATAGACAGAGCGGCGGGTGGCATGAATACTTCTGATGTGTGCGACCCCCGGACACTCTGACCCCTCGCTGAGCCGATGTGAATTTCTGTCTGGAACACTTGCGCCCACGCGATGCGGTTAAGGGATCCAGACCCATTGGCCGGATTGTGATCGCCCTGTGATTGGATTTGTGCCATGTGGACACTCTGAGCTTCTTCCCTCAGTCCGTTGCTTTGTCCCTGGGCGAGACCATGATCGAGGTGTGCGTCCCGTCTGTGGGACATGAGCTGTACAAGTCCGACAAGACTCACACTGTAAGTCAGTAGGGAGAACTGCCAGTGTCTCTGTGTGTGTATATGTATGTACTCTCTTAGCTGCATTGTCTCAATGGGGCTCGTTTATAAACACCAGGCAGATTTGCACCTGGGCAGTAACCCATAGCAACCAATCAGCTTTTTTTTCAGCCAGCTGCAAGTTGAACACTGAAAGTAACAGTTTGATTGGTTGCCATGGGTCACTGCCTAGGTGCAAATTTGCCCAGGGTTTATAAATGAGCCCCACTGTGTCTTGTACTGAATGACAAGCAGCAGCGCTATAACCAGCAACATTAGCCTTACGGCGCTGGGATCAGCCTGGAACGCTGGAATCATTCAGCTGCCTCTCTTATTCAATTCATATGGGGAGGAAGCGCTTTACTTAACTGAAGTGAAGAGTAAAATGCACTAGGAAAGTTACCTATGAATAAAAAGGCTGGTGATTTGATACATGGCATTGCCTGTGCTGTAGAGCTGCTGGGAGGGAGCCCATTTATCTGCTGGGTGGGGAATGTTACATAGGCTTGTGAATTTGTTGTTGTCTCTGGGGTAAATATTACAGCAGCAGCCGGTGCCTCATTATCTGACTAACAGCAAGCCAGACTGCCAGACCCTTGTACTGATAACTGCAAGGATCCTTGTCACTTGTACACATAACACCATACCAGTCACTGGATAAGCAACATGTGGCCCCCAGATGTCTAACTGCAAGTTCCAGTATGCCTGTTGAAGCATGATGGGTGCGGAACTATCTGATGGAACACATACTGGCCACAGCTAGGGTTACCACCTTTTATGGAGGAAAATCCCTGCCTTCCTATATATTTATCATTTTTCCCTATTAATAACATTGGGATCAACCATCATTGTTACCGGCCAGGTGGCAACCCTAGCCACAGGGCAGTTCTAAGCATTTTAGGGGCCTTGGGAAAGTATAGGGGCTCCATATTGATGAGATTCTGCCATCAGCACAGGGTCCCTCACTGTCCCTCTCAGGTGCAAGACCAAGGGCAGCTGCCTCTATTTGGCACCCCCTAAGGACAGCTCTGATTGAACACCCATGATCAATACCAGGGATGTCAAACTCAGATGATATACAGTATAGGGATTTAAAGAGTCGGTAGAAGGTCAGAGATGCCTATAAACACAATGGTTTGTAAATATTCTAGTTTACTAAGGGTAACCAAACTCTGTTACCACCATTCTTTAGTTCATTATTCGTCAGATTTATAAATGTAACTCAATTTTAGGCTACTCTTATGTGCAGGGGCATAACTACAGAGGAAGCGGAGCCTGCGGCTGCAGGGGAGGCCAGGAGATATTTGGGGCCCATGAGGCTCTAATCCACATACAATTTCAAAATTGTTAAAACAAGTTAAGTTCTAGACATTTTGGGGACTTGAAAAATAATTTGCTGTTGGGCCCTGTGTGTATAGCTATAACCAACTTAATTCCCCATTGCATAGAAGTTGGAACTGGAGAGGCCAGGAGGGCTGTGGCTTCCCCTAGAATTTACACACAAACACAAACAAGTCAATCTTCCATGGTGACTGCCCCCTTTGTTAGGGCCGCAACTCTTACTATAACAAATAAGAAAAGAGTTGTTAGACAAGAGAGTAAAAGCAGGGAATGCATGTCTGAGGCCACAAAGTACCAGCAAGAGGGCTGCATTCAACTCCCAATGGTTTGACATGCCTGATTTATATCTTAACTCAGTTTGTGAATCCCAGTTCCTGACATCCCCATGTCGTTACAATAATGTATTTTAACGGCTGATTTTGGTTGACACTAATTCCAAAGTAATGAAAGATGTCTTTTATAATTCTTAAACCTCATCTCTTTTCATACTGCATGTAGCTATGTACACACCTGCATATCCACGTTAACTGCTGTTTATGTACATTAACCATGGAGTGCACTTCAGCTAGCAGAGAGTGCTGCCTGTCATTTCTGTGAATAGGAACCTCTTGTGACTGGCAGTTTTGAGAATTTATTTTTATTAAGATACATTTTAATAAGATCTAAACACTGGCCTGCTAAAATATATTTATATTTAGACATTATAGATGTCCTTTAGTAACTAGAAAACTCTCACTGCTCTCGGCCAGATCTGAGTGCATTTGATAAATCCAGTAGAACACTCACCAACTGACTTATAGAAACATGTAAGTTTGGAGTATTCAGAGTGCGTTTGGAGTATTCAGCTTAGTTAGGTAGATTAAGATGATTCAACATCTGACATATTTATAACAAGTCCCTGTTTAACCTTTTGTATGGGAAAAGGTAATTAAGGGATGTCTGTATCCATTTAATAATAGGGTAAATGGTTAGTGCTAAATGGCTACACCCCTCACATGTACCATTTCAACAGGCAAAACTCACAGGCACTGATATTCTGAATTTAACTGCCTTGTAGCAAGTAAGTATGAATTGAAATTTGAACCAAATAGCAATCAAGTCTTACACTGGAAGCACAGCTGATTTTAGACTGAACAGAGTTTTGAAAAGGAGAAACCAAAGCAAAGCTCCAGCTCTTTATTGCTTACTTTGTAAAATAAAGTCTTTAACAGTGGGATTGATTTATAGATTTTGATGCTGACCACTTTCTGGGAGATAACAAGTCATTATTATATACTGATTATATTATATCATAATTACATAGTGCAGACTGTACACAGAGTTTTGCAGAGATTGTCTATACACTTGAGTCCCTGCCCCAGTGGAATATATTATCTAAGATCCCTATCACATTAGTTATTTCTGACTATCCATGCCAGTGATACAGGGAGCAAATTAGTGCACAGGTTACCCTAGGCCAGAGGTCCCTAACCTTTTTTACCCATGAGCCACATTCAAATGTAAAAACAGTCGGGGAGCAACACAAGAATGAAAAAGTCCCTTGGGGTGCCAAATAAGGGTTGTGATTGGCTATTTCCCAAGTCACCCATGGCAGACAATTCACCAACATGGGTTAATCCCGCCTATCAGGTCACTGGACAGGAAAGTGTTAACGATCGGTTTAAATACCTTGCTCCTCCCAGCAATCCTCGTCTTTTTTCCTGTCCAGGTCACGACAGGCTGCTACAGACTGCTACAGGCTGCTACAGATGGCTAAAAGGCTGCTAAGCTTACCATACCAGAGTGGGTCTCTCTCTCTCTCTCTCTCTCTCTCCCCTCTGATGCCTCCAAGTGCACCCTATACGGGTTGTGGTGAGAAGAACCCGTTGGGCAGGGTTATGTGCTGGAGCTGCTGTAAGAATTCCCTCCTAAGGGTAGAGAGGAGGACGAAGCAGTCCAGAGGATCAGCCGTTTCAGATGGATTCGAGGCTGGGTAAAGTGTTTGTTCCATGGAAGAGCACACACGCCAATACTGACGCGGACGCGCGTCGAGTACGGACGCGGAAGCGCGTGTAAGACGCGCGCCTGAGTTGACGCGAACGGAGTGACGCGTGCCGGAAGTGACGCACGCGGAAGACGCGCGCTCAAAGAAGTCGCGCCCCCGGAAATGGACGCGCGCCGGGAATGGCGCACACGAAAGACGCGCGCCCGGAAGTGACGCGCGACCGGACTGACGCGCGGGAAAACGGCGTCAGGAAGTGACGCAATAAGAAGACGCTGGCAATGTGTGCAAGGCTGGCGTTTTGGCTGGATGTGATAGTACACTTCGCCGGAAGTTGGAGAGCGTTGGTTCACTCGGCTACAGATTGTGAGTGCCTTTCCAGTGGAATCTTGCTTTTGTAATTGAATTTATGCTTATGGAATAATGTATTACAGGTTACTATGGATCAGCCTGGCTCTGGAAAAGGATCTCAGCCCAAAGGTCCTAGGTAAGCTGGCTGTGGATATATGGATGTAATGAGAGAGAACGATAATTAGTGGCTGATGGTTGTCTTTTCCATTTTCAGCCTACATGTGTCAACTGAATTGCAGAAAGGACAGGTGACTTTCCCGGTGCATGATTCAATTAAGGAAATCATCAGCTCTGAATGGAAGAGAACAGAGAAAAAGTTTGTTATCCAGGGGAAGTTTGCAAAAAAGTATCCGGTGGAGGAGTCTTTCTCTAAATTGTGGGACAATCCGCCTAAAGTCGACGCTGCGGTGGTAAGGTTGGCAAGAAAGACGACGCTGCCAGTGGATGATGCAGCAGCTTTCCGTGATCCAATGGAGAAACGGATCTAAACCAATCTCAAGAAGACGTTTATAGCGGCAGGCGCCCTCTGAATCAGTTTGTCAACTGCAGGCGCTTCAAAATGGAATCACTGACGTCCATCCTACAAGCAGTTCCGCCACAGTCATGGCTAATAAATCTGGACTTGAAGGACGCATATTTCCATGTACCAGTGCACAAGACACAACGGAAGTATCTTCGATTTGCTTTCAGAGGTCAACATGTCCAGTTTACCTGCCTTCCCTTTGGCCTCTCAACGTCCCCAAGAACATTTACGAAGGTCCTGGTCACGGTCGTGGCTTTTCTAAGAGTAGAAGGTGTGCCTATATTTCATTACCTGGACGACATTCTGTTGGTGGCTTCATCAAGAGAGGAAGCTCTGAAATTCAGGGACAGAACAATCCTGGTTCTAACAGTTCGGTTGGGTAATAAACTGGGAGAAGAGCAGCTTACTTCCGTCACAAAGGATAGTCTTCTTGGGTGCACACCTGGATACGCAGGAAGGAATAGTTTCACTTCCTCAAGAAAAGATACAGCATATATTGAGACAAATAAGACAGTTCAAAGAACAACAAAGAGTCTCAGTGAGGTCATGCATGTCGGTCCTAGGTCTCATGGCATCTACGATCCAGATGGTGAAGTGGGCCAGGTGGCACATGAGGCCTCTCCAACAATTCTTCCTGAGGGAGAATGCTTCAAGACAATTGAAACTAAATTCACGAATTGTAGTTTCAGAGGACGCCAAAGACAGTTTAAGTTGGTGGCTGGTTGTAGGAAACTTGACTCAGGGGATGGTCCTTGCAAACCCCCCGTATGTGGTGATCACGACAGACGCTTCAGAGAGAGGCTGGGGTGCAGTACTGGAAGGCCGCAGTGTTCAAGGTCATTGGAACCTGCAGGGTGTCTCCTCAAACATTCTGGAACTACGGGCCGTGAAAGAGGCGTTGCTGGCCTTTTCAGAAAAGATTCTACATGCCTGGGTAAAGATTCAGTCAGACAATGTTACAACTGTGTCTTATGTGCAGAAGCAAGGTGGCACCAGAAGCGCCCGACTGCTAAAAGAACTGGCCCCAATAATGACGTGGGCAGAGGAAAATCTAGAAGGGCTGACAGCCTTACATATTCCAGGCAGTCAGAATACGGAGGCAGACTTTCTCAGTCGCAACACCTTGCAACCAGGAGAATGGAGTTTATGTCTGCTTACCTTTCAAGGCGTAGTACAAAGGTTCGGAAGGCCAGAAATCGATCTTATGGCCACGGACAAAAACCACAAGTGCAGCAGGTTCTTCTCCAGGGCACCATGTCCTCTGGCAGAAGCAGTGGATGCACTCCTCCAGGATTGGAGCAGGATATTTGGTTATGTCTTTCCGCCCTTTCCAATGATTTGGAGGGTGTTGAAAAAGGTGGATGTCGAAAAAGCCTTGGTCATAGCCATAATTCCGTATTGGCCGAGACGCCCTTGGTTTCCGCTCCTGCAGAGTTTGGCAGTAGAGCCACCTCTGAGACTGCCTCTTCAGCCGGATTTGTTATCCCAGGGCCCAGTGGTCTACGAGGGAGTGGATTCCCTGTCACTGACGGCATGGAAATTGAAAGGCAGAGGCTAGCAGAATATGGTTTCCAGGACGATCTGGTAAATTTCTTATTGAAGGCTAGGAGGGCTTCTACCTCGGCTCAATATTACAGGGTCTGGAAGTGTTTCGCAGAATTGCAGTACAACACAAGTTTGACCCAAAAGATCCTACTGTCCAACAGGTGATTCAGTTCCTGTTTGTGGGTTTCCAGAGAAAACTTAGCACAAGCACTCTGCGAGGTCAAGTCTCCGCATTATCTGCATTGTGTGGTCATTCCTGGGCGGAGGAGCCTCTGGTTAACCGGTTCTTCAACGCAATGAGAAGGGTGTGTCCTTTCAAGAAATCCAGAGTTCCACCTTGGGACCTTACGATTGTCTTACGAGCCTTAATGTCTTCACCTTTTGAGCCTTTGCGGAAAGCCTCGGACTGGCATGCGACGTTGAAAGTCCTGTTTCTGGTCGCTATTACCTCAGCTTGCAGGGTTGGAGAGATTTCTGCTTTGTCAGCAAAAGAGCCAGACACAGTTGTCTATCCGGACAAAGTGGTTATGAGACCATCTTTTGAGTTTCTTCCAAAAGTAATTTCCCAATTTCATGCCGATTTGGAAGTTACACTACCTTCCTTCTGCCCATCTCCAAAGTCTAACAAGGAGCGAGAATGGCATACTTTGGACCTGGTGAGGGCCGTTTCGCGTTATCTGACGCGAACGAAGGATTGGCGAAAATCTGACAAGTTATTCCTGATTCCGAGGGGCCCTAGAAAGGGTATGGCACCAGCTAAATCTACGATTGGCCGCTGGATTGTCTCCTGCATTGCTCTAGCTTATCGGTTGACAGGCAATGAGATTCCTAAGGACCTGAGGGCTCACTCTACAAGAGCCATGGCTACTTCCTGGGCGGCGGAAGCCAGGGCCCCGCCAGACCTCATCTGCAAGGCTGCTAGGTGGACATCTTCTTGTACCTTCATTCGTCATTACAGACTGAATGTGATGTTGTCTCAAGATGCAAAGTTTGGAAGAAAGATTTTGCAATCTGTTGTTCATGCTAAATAAAGTTTTTTGGTTGATCGATAATGGTCCCTCCCTTCTTTAAGCTTGGGGAAATCCCATGTTGGTGAATTGTCTGCCATGGGTGACTTGGGAAATATAGAAATTTTTTTCATACTCACCGTAATTTCTATTTCCAAGTCACTTCCATGGCAGCATTCACCAACTTCCCTCCCTTCTTCTGGAGCTTGTTACTAGACGAGGATTGCTGGGAGGAGCAAGGTATTTAAACCGATCGTTAACACTTTCCTGTCCAGTGACCTGATAGGCGGGATTAACCCATGTTGGTGAATGCTGCCATGGAAGTGACTTGGAAATAGAAATTACGGTGAGTATGAAAAAATTTCTATATTTTGTAGTTTTTATGCAACTAAAACATGTTTCCAAGCCTGGAATTCAAAAAAAGCACCTGCTTTGAGGCCACTGAGAGCAACATCCAAGGGGTTGGAGAGCAACATGTTGCTCACGAGCTACTGGAGAGCAACATACAAGGGGTTGGAGAGCAACATGTTGCTCACGAGCTACTGGTTGGGGATCACTGCCCTAGGCTATAGCTTAGGGGCAGAATGTGATCAGGGGCCCATTTCTATTTTCCTTTCTTTTTAATATTTATTTTTATTAGCGCTGCTGGGTCCAGTCTGGTGCACCTGCTAAGAGAAGAAGGCAGATTTCACTGGTGCCCGTGGAATTCAACTCAGCTTGGGTGCACATATGCCGGGTTCTGCACACATCCGGATCCAGCAGAAGCCTAGAAAGGGGCCTTGTGTGGATGTAGCCTAGAGCCCCCACATGTCATGAATCCACCACTACACTGATGCCATACCACACCTGCTTGGCATCTAGGCCTTGCTGAATGCTTGTTCAGGGGATTGTGACATAATACAGGGCCTATAAGAGATGATAAGGGAAGGCTGAGGAGCCATACTGAGACAATGATTGCATTGACAAGAGTAGGCACACTGACAAAGGGATGCTCTTTTCTGTATTACGCTTGTGCTAATAGCAGGAAGCAAGCAATTGCTTTAAATAAAATATGTAAAATACATGAGGCAAAGGTATTATAGCTGCTGTCATACTTGAAATTAATGTAACACAGAGGAGTAGGAGAATGTTTTAGCTGTGAGCATCATGGCAGTTCTCCGTAAAATGTATGAAAGCATATTTCTGCTGGAATTATGGAATTATCTGCTCAAAAATTTACTTATACAAATGCAGTGTGCAAAGAGCAATACGAGCACATGTTGCTATGGTCTTTACTCAGAATGTAGCATTTCACCCCACAATTTCTGTGTAATCGTGGTAGTGAGAGGAAGTTGTTATTGGATGGAATTGTCAGGATGTTGCCATTTCTATCACTCTGTATTAAAATGATACCTGCATGCCATTCTTTAGCCGCATGTACACTGATGTATTAACAATGCCTGCTGTGGGAACCTTTGATCCAACGACCATCATTCCCCTGGATCAAAATGAATCGCTTGTGCGCGGTTCATAAAAGGTAGCAGGACAGGCACTCTTGTACCTAGCGCAACTATATAGGGTTATTTCTAACCCTCTTATCTCCCACTTACTACAAGCAGCTAAATCACTTATAACAAAAAAAATTGTATATCACCTGAGGCCCCAACGTTAGCAAGAAGAATATAAAACAAATGGAAAAAATTACCCACATAATTCACAATAAAAGCAGTCATTATAGGGAAATTTTGTCACCATAGACTAACTATATTAGGACATTTAATGGTTAAAGTATAAAGGGTCTGTTTTTCATTAATATCTGTTTAAACTATCAATACTACTGTAAAGGTCACAAGGGTAGAATTCACGTTGAGACATGCAGTATTATCCTGTTGTTTAGCTATTTAGACAAAACGTATATACTGTATGTTTTTCTGTCTTTTTTTTCCTCCCTTTTTCTTCTGTACCCTGTAAAATAAAAAAAAAGCAAGTGCTTGTCCGCATGCTTGAACTTGTGCATGTGAAACAGTGTGCGCATGTACTCTCCAACAGTTTAAAAGGATTGTAATTGTGAAGGGCCTAAACTATGGGAAGTTGGTATGTGCCTGGTGCCCCTCCAACTTTTGCGCCCTAGGCATTTTCCTCTTCTGCCTACCCCTAGTTCCGGCCCTGTTTCCTATTCATGTTCCAGTCTTTTATTCAATTCAATGCATGCTAGGGTAATTGGAACCCTAGCCACTAGATTGCTGAAATTGCTAGAAAACTGCTGAATAAAAAGAGAAATTACTCAAAAACTACAAATAAATATGAAAATTGCAAATTGTCATAGAATATCACTCTCTACATCATATTAAAGTTAACTCAAAGCTGAACAATGCCTTTTAAGTTATCAGTACATAGCCATTTTCTGATTGCAAAATATGAATATGTGTAGTAGATGAATTTTGTTTAGAACTTGAGTGACTTTTAGGATAACTGATTCCAACACAAATCAAAGAAAACATTTTTTCGACAGATCCAGTGTCTCTTGCCAGTGTTGGTAGACCGGTAACAAGATCCATTCTCATTGTTTAATAAGTGAATCCTTACAATCTTAGCAGCATTCTAGCAGACTGAGTAGGAACCAGTATTGGTGGAGGTGAACTTTGCTCAGTCCTAGGAGCATATTAAGCAAGGGATGTGGGGTGGGTCTGGAAAAGGTTAAGGGGTCGGGTTGCAGAAAAACAAAAGTGTGCATTCGCTGTACCTCTGATCTCATTCTCAGTCCAAGTGCACGGGGTGTCCTATTTCTGAAATCCCTTGTCCTCTATTTTGGCACCCGAATAATGTTGGCGATAGCCAAATGTAGGTTTAAATAAATAAATAACTACAGCAGAGGAATGCTCATCAAATGTGAAAAGTGCACTGAGGTTGATTTCTTTTATGGTTTGTGCTGCAAGAATATCATATTCCTTGGACCTTGGAGTCCTTGTAAATGATAAACTTGGCTGTAGCAAGCGATGCCAGTCAGGAGCTGCAAGGGCAAATAAGGTCTTGCGCTTTATTTAAAGGGGCATTGATTCACGGGAGGAGGTCATTTCTATGGGCATTTTAAAAGAGTATTTATCAAATGCCATAGAAATGAATGGAAAGTGGCAGAATTTCACTCTAGTGGACTGTGGTGATCTCTGACTTCACTCTTTGCCATTGTATGAAATGTATCGGATAGCTATATCTATACGTGTATGTAGACTTATCGTAAGTGCCTGCTATACCACTGCACAGTACCATAGGCAACACCAACTACTCCTCCAGCTGAGATGCACACCTGGGCTTAGATTCTACATTCCAGAAGTGCTAAGACAGAGCAGATGTTTGGATGGATCTGCACAGCTGTCACAGTCATTGGCTTCACTATTCTGATAGTGCCAACTGTCCAAACAAAGAATTTGTACTGGATTCCACTGGGAGCCTACTGCTCTAATCTAGATGTTTTGAGTCAGTTGCTAATATACACACTAGCGCAAAATATGCTGTGTTTAATCAGCTATGCACTTTTAAGGCGTTTCACAGAGTACATTTGGCTTAAAATAGCTTGGAATTGGTCAGACACTGGTAGGGTGTTTTTTAAACAACACTGAGGGCTGTAAGACTGGATGAACCCACAGCCAGCCTCCTCTGCTATAACATTACTGTTCTGCTTACCCCTTATTTGCCAGTTATACCAATATCAGCCCCTGTAAATAATGCCCCAAACGAAGTCAATGTGGTGCTAGCTGAACACCCAAACAGCCTGAGCAAATTGCAATACATATCCAAAAAGTACAGTGCAAAATTGTTTTAGATTAATTAAATTGTGTATATTATACATCACCAACAACAAAGAATATCTCTAAATGTTTCAGTCTTCACTGGGTCCATGTGAAGACCAAAAATTTGAGACAAATTCTTTCTTGTGCATTGATCTGAATCATTGTTTCCCGCTCTGATTGTACCTGCTGTCTTGGACTTAAATGGCTGCTACTGTCAGAGATCACATGTATATAACTCAAATATTTTTTTTCTCCCACAGTGCATTGTGCACTCTACATCTTCTTTTGGCTTTACCCATGCTAAACAATCAATTAATGCTGAATGCAAGACTGTACTAAAAGCTTGACTGAGCATGCTCCCAATGTCCTTGTACCCACAGGCACACTTTGTGTGGCATTGCTGACATATAATTAGAATGCATACATTCCTTTTAAAGGTGGTGCAAATTGCAGCCACAAACCTACCATTCACAGTCAGGCTAAAATAACGTTGTGTCTGATATGGACCAGATGCACTGCTTTGCACGTGTTTTCTGCACTTTTTACCCCCACTTGGTTAAATTTGCCTTAGCTCTATGGCAACTCACTTTCAGAGGGGTCTCCTTCTCCCTGTGTTGCTTGATACCTTCATCCTAAATTTCTAAATACAAAACAGTGGTACACTAGCTGCCTCTAGGAGACTAAAAATCCAGCCTTCTTGTATGTGTAGAAGCGGAGAAATGGCACTTTATGGCACTTTTTTTCCAAATGTTGACATAGGTATGTGCTTCACACTAAAAGCAGTGAGTACTTACAGTTCTCTTTTCTGCCTGACAGGTCTTTAGAATGGATGTTTTGTTCAATGGCCGAAGACATACACTTGACAGACGCTACAGTGAATTTCATGCACTTCATAAACTGGTAAGGGATCTTCTAATATTTAGAGTGTGAAACCAACTGCAGTTGTTTCATTTCAGACCATAATAATTTTTGTCGTTTAAGTGTAGAACTGTAACCCTTACATAGTTACCTAGTTAAATTGGGATGAAAAAGAACAAAGTCCATCAAGTTCAACCCCTCCAAATGAAACCCAGCATCCATACATACACTGACCCCCTCCATACACTCCCATAGATTATATATACCAATATCTATACTAACTATAGAGTTTAGTATCACAATATCTTTGGATATTAAGCTTGTCCTAGAAATAATCCAAGCCACTCTTTAAGGCATTAACATAATCAGCCATCACAACATCATCCGGTAGGGCATTCAACAACCTCACTGTCCTTACTGTGAAGAACCCCCTATGCTGCTTCAAATGAAATTTCTTTCCCTGTAGTCTAAAAGGGTGACCTCTGGTACGGTGATCCTCTTTATGAGTAAAAAGGTCCCCTGCTATTTGTCTATAATGTCCTCTAATGTACTTGTAAAGTGTAATCATGTCCTCTCAAGTGTCTTTTTTTTACAGAGAAAACAACCCCAACCTTGACAGTCTCTCCTCATAATTTAAGTCTTCCATCCCTCTAATCAGTTTAGTTGCATGTCTCTGTACTCTCTCCAGCTCATTTATATCCCTCTTAAGGACTGGAGTCCAAAACTGCACTGCATACTCCAGATGAGGCCTTACCAGGGACCTATAAAGAGGCATAATTATGTTTTCATCCCTTGAGTTTTTGCTCTGTTTTATGCAAGACAGAACTTTACTTGCTTTAGTAGCCACGGAATGACACTGTCTGGAATTATACAACTTGTTATCTACAAAAAACCCCCAGATTAGTTTTTACCAACATACATAACCTTGCATTTATCAACATTGAACCTAATTTTCTAGTTTGCTGCCCAGTTTTCCAATTTAGTCAAATCACTCTGCAAAGTGGCAGCACCCTGCATGAAACCTATAGTTCTGCACAATTTTTTGTATCATCAGCAAAAATAGAAACCCACCTTCAGGTCATTAATAAACAAGTTGAAAAAGGACAGAGGCATGCGGCACTCCACTAACAACACTGGTACAAGAAAATGTTCCATTTACCACCACTCTTTGTAATCTATCTTTTAGCCAGTTCTCTATCGAGGTAAAAATACTATGTTCCAGGCCAACTTCCCTCAATTTAACCAGTAACCTTCTGTGTGGAACTGTATCTAGTGCTTTAGCAAAGTCTAAGTAAATCACATCCACTGCCATCCCAGAATTGAGGTCCCTGCTCACCTTCTCATAAGAAGAAATTAAATTAGTCTGGCAAGATCTATTATACAAAAAACCATGCTGGCATGGGATCCCTTTTTGAATAGTGGAACCACATTAGCAATTCTCCAGTCTCTCTGCACCATGCCAGACCTCAATGAATCCTGAAAAATTAAGTAGAGGTTTGGCAATCACAGAGCTAACTAAGCTCGCTTAGTACCCTAGAATGAAAACCATCTGGTCTCGGACTTTTGTCTATATTCTTGGCACACTAACTTGCTTATGCAATTCAGGCTGACTATCTAACACAATTTAACGGGGATGTTATTAATGCATGCACAGTTTAGTTCTTTCCCTCCTAAGAGCTCTTACTACCCAGGTAGTGATACCTTCCCTCAGAGCCTGGCCATGTGCCCTAGGCAATCTGGCTATTTACATTGCCTCCCACCCCCTGACACACACACAGATGTGCATAGTCCGTCTCACTATGAGAGATCAGCCCAGCATAACTGAGGAGAGTGGAGACAGGGGACCAGACTAGGTGTTAGCAGCAGAGAAGAAGGTCTGTGCCTGGTGCCCAGCTTTTCACCCTAAGCAAGTGCTTCTTCTGTCTACCCCTAGTTCTGGCCCTGCCTTCCTCAAAGTACCTCTTCTTGGAAAAAGCATTTGCTCCCACTAAGTAGACAAACACACACACGACTTGTCCTTACACAAGAGCCACACACTTGTAGTTCTATCAATATCCTTCCCTTGATGGTTTACTCATTGGTGTGCTCAGAGACTGGTGCACTGGAGTTCAAACAGCAGCTTTGCAACACTGACACTCTCCACATTAGCACTGGTCGCCTCCTGGATGTTTGGCAGGTAACAGGATGGGGTCTTTCTGTGTAGTTGGACCTCCAGGCTTCACCTCCTGGCCAAGCTCAGCCAACATTGCCTTTTCCCTGCTCACCTAGACATTGTCTCTTCGTATGGGAGTGGCAGCAGGAGATCGTTTTAGCCTCTTGTTGCCCACCCTGTAGCTTTGGTATCAAAGACAGGCTTCCGTTGGGTCATCCACCTTTCCAAGAATTGTATCTTGGGGATCCTACCACACTTCAGACACTTCTCCCATCTCCCAGCCAATCAGATTGCTGTCCCTTTCTGTAACCAGGCTGGATAATGTCACCGTAATATTTAAAGGGGACTTATTGTGTAGACAAAACAATGTACCTTTCCATTACACTCTTGTAAATGTAGAAATACTGCTTGTGTAAATGCAGGGCTGTGATTGGCTACCCACCTCCTACTGTGCTTCAGTCAAGGACCATTGGGGCATGCCCACCACTCATTTGAACCACAGACAGGGAGCAGAGAAGGTGTATGGGGAACTCCATTAAAAGGAACATATTTGAGTAATGCTATATGTTCCCTTTTAAAGATCCATATTACACCCAAGGATTCCTAATCCTCTGCCAAGCTGAAATCAATCGGTACAGGTACCTCCTCTATGTGGTGGTCAGCATACAGATAATCATAGTATATTTTCTGTGCAAAATTTTATCCAGCCTCTTCCAAAACTAGGTACATAGAGTTAATAGGAAATGTTCCACAAAAACTAAATGCAGGGTTCCTTGTAATATACCAATGTACAGGTGAAAAACACAGTGGCAAAATGCCAGGAACAGTTTAGAAAAGACAGGTACAAAGAGTAACTGCAAAATGGAGAAACCCCTGTTTGTTTAATCAGCCATGTTGTTGTCATTCCAGGGACACACCCCATCATCAGTGGGTAATTTTGGTCAAGGGAAGTCTTTATTCTGTAATGTTTAATTTCTAGTTACTCAGTAGGAGCAACTAAGTAAAAGGTAAATGTGACCCTGCATTAAAGGAGAACAACAGAACTGTTAACCATTGTGTATTTTTATAATCCCATCTGAGGAACTGTTCCACTATTGGGTGTTTATTTGTGTACCTAGCACAGCAGACTCTGCAGGAATGTGACTGAGCTGAAGTTACTCTGCAGCCTGTAACCGTTTCTATTGATGACTTACGAGGTGTTATAGTTTGCTATAGTACAGTTAATCTCCCCATGTCACCTGCTGATGTATTTGTATCTAACAAAAGACACACCCAAATGGCTTCTATGTAGCTAGGATTGCCACCTTTTCTGGAAAAAAATACCGGCCTTCCAGTAATTTTAAAGTTTTTTCCAGGTGGCAACCCTACCTGCTGCTACTGTGCATCTGCAACTCATATCTCTTAAACATGGGGTTCACATGTAAGTACAGAATGGCCAATACCAACCAACTTTTCAATTGGTCTTTATTTTTTTATAGTTTTTTAAATTATTTGCTGACTCTTTCCAGCTTTCAAATAGGAGTCACTGACCCCATCTAAAAACAAATTCTCTGTAAGGCTGGATATTTATTACTATTGCTACGTTTTATTACTCCTCTTTCTATTCACATCATCTCTATTGATTATTCCAGTCTCTTATGCAAATTAGTGCATGGTTGCTAGGTTAAATTAGACCTTAGCAACCAGATTGCTGAAATTGCAAACTGGGGAGCTGCTGAAAAATACAACAAATCATAAAATATAGAAACCAATTGCAAATTTCTCAGAATATCACTCCCTAAATCATACAAAAGGTGAACAACCCTTTTAACAATCATTAGCTGCTGCTGAAAGATCTTAGTACTTGCACTTCTTTGGAAGGAGGCACATCTCTGTGGGTTGTGAGCAGTAACTCAGAACGGTCATAGAAAAGACATGGCTCTTGTGTGTTGGGCACTGCTCGGTGCCTGGTTCTGCTAACACAGACACCAAAGACATAATACCAAAAGGGAAATCAATTAATCAGTAAATGGTGACCTAGTGCAGCTGCTGCACAAACCACAGCACCGCATCTGCACATTCCAGTGAGAAGTGGAACCGGCACCACATGGGATGAGTCAAAGTGATTTCCAGAATAATTTACCAGAAAGGGAAATGAGAAGATGAGCACAGACATCTAATCTAAGAACCTCCTGGCTTCCCATTAACACCCGCACAGCAGTCTGTCTCCACTTTCTCAGAACCCATGTGCATCTCACTTAGCCTTTTGCTATAGTAAACTCAGTGGCAGGCACACAAATTAGGGCCCCTTGGAATTCTCACTGTTTTTTATTTGGGAGAAAAGAGTTGTAATTCTTGTTTGGTTTAATGGTAGTGGTACCCCTATCACACAATCCTGGACATTATGTGTTCTCAGAAATATGGAGATTGTGCTTAGTACAGCGAGGCCATACTCTGCCTGCTTTATGCTCCCTGTGTGTGCCATATTCTGCCTGCCCTATGCTCCCTGTGTGTGCTGTACTCTGCCTGCCCTATGCTCTTTGTGTGTCATACTCTGCCTGTCATATGCTCCCTGTGTGTGCCATACTTTGCCTGTCCTATGCTCCCTGTGTGTGCCATACTCTGCCTGCCCTATGCCCCCTGTGTGTGCCATACTTTGCCTGTGGGATGTGAGCCTGGCAGGGTTTGTTCTCGGGGCTTGTTATCATTTGAAAACTGTTGTTTGGGGCCCCTAAGGTGTTTAATCATGTGCTGGGGGGTGCTGTGTTATCTATAGGGGAGAAGGAGGCATATGGGTATGTTCTAATATGATTTACATTTTCCACTTATGAATGATAAGTGATATCCCTGCAGTGAGCACCAGCCATTTGTTTTTTTTGGTGCGCTACCACCATTAATGTGGACATGGTCTTAAAAGTTCATGTGGTAACAAGGGTGTAGTTTAAAGTAGGTGTGGTTTAAAAAAATAGGCATGGTCAACAGCGGCTTCCATTATTAGCCCTCAGCCACGTAGGCCAGAAAAATTCCGACCCTCAATACCACTGAAGTTGGACAGCACTGCCTTAAAGGATAACAAAAATTAGCATGTCTGGAGAATAAAATGAAGAATAAATCTGCACATATATGGCCAGCTTTAATATTTGTCTCTTTTCTTGTTTTATTCATTCTTCTGCATTCTTTTTTTTTTATCAACAGTCATGCCAATTCTGGAGGGTGCTCTATAATTAGCAATTATTATGTAAAGCTTTGATCTTTTAGAGTGGGAATTTGATCTTGAACAAATGATTTGATGCCAATACAGTTTAAGCCTTGGACTCTGTGGGAAGTGATAAGGTGACTGGCCAGCTAAACTAGTGAATCATTTTGTATTTTCCCACACTTAGCTTGTCCATCAAAGTGCTGTATATTCCAAACATGTCATTACAATAATATTAACTGACCTGTACTTAATATTGGATATAAACTGGGGTTAGTACAAATCTCCACTGATTTGACTGGGTCTCATGCTATCACTGCAGCAATATGCAAGATGTCCCAGCAATATTAACATCATGCATTGCCTATAACAGGGAAGCCACTTTTTTTTTTTTTTCATTTTATGTTAAGAAATATATATATCTTACAGGTTGCCTTTGTTCAGAAAATTGCATTTTTAAGAACCTGTTAATAAAATGTATCTATTATATTTTAGTGCCAACCCAGTGTCCTTGCAAATGGATGACAGCCCACTACTTGTGGCTATGACAGCCTTCCAGCATCCCCCAGCCAAGAGCTTTACCTTTACCCAGGGTAGCCCACACTTAACCAGTATGGTGTAAGGCAGTGGTCCCCAACCAGTAGCTTTCTAGCAACATGTTGCTCACCAATCCCTTGGATGTTGCTCCCAGTGGCATCAAAGCAGGTGCTTATTTTTGAATTCCTGTCTTGGAGTCAAGTATTGATTGCAAAAAAACCAGGTGTACTGGCAAACAGAACCTCCTGTAGGCTGCCAGTCCGTATAGGGACTACCAAACAGCCAGTAACAGCCCTTATTTGACATCCCCATAGACTTTTTAAAGCTTGTGTTGCTCTCCAACTCTTTTTTACATTTAAATGTGGCTCACGAGTAAAAAAGGTTGGGGACCCCTGGTATAGGGTATTGTATTCGCAATGTTATCACATCTAAGTAACCCATCTCAGTGGTTCTACTCAGTGGCAGAACTACCAGGAGTGTGGGGGAGGAGGGTTGCTGCACAGCCTGCACCCGGGCCCCACAGAGTATAGTTATGTTGCTGGTTCCACTGCCAAATCATCTGCAAATGTATTTGCATTTAAATAAGACACTGTCCAACTTCTGTGGTACAGAGGGACAGAATTTTTCTGACCTACCTTGTGGAGGGCTGATAATGGAAGCCAGTGTTGAAAAACCCCTGTTTTTAAACTGCACCCACTTTAAACCACACCCACGCTACCACAATAAAGTTAAGACCATATCCTCATTAATGGTGGTAGGGCAGCACACAAAAAAACAAAAACAAATGGTTGGTGTTCACTGTAGGGATATCACTTATCACTCATATGTGACAATTTAAGTCATATTAAAACATGCCCTTAAATCCATATGCTTACTCCTCTGTGGATAACACAGGAAGCTCCAGCACATACTAAAACACCCAAGAGCCCCCTAATGCAAATGCTAACAAACCCCCAGAACAAACCCTAACAGGATTACATCCCACGGATAGTGTCACACACACGGAAGCTAGGGCGAGCAGAGTATGGCACACACAGGGAGCAAAGGGCATGTGGGGGCCACATAAAGGGGGGTCATGGGCCACCAGTTGGACAGCACTGATCTGCTGGGACCTTCTTTTTGGTCACCCCTGCCTTAAACCATAAGAGTGTCCATTATTCCAAGCAGCATTCTGCCTCCTGTCTTAAACTGGCTAAATTTATATGGGGTGCTGGGAACTGTCTGTCCAACTGATTTTATCCAGATATCAGACAGGTCTGAAAATCCTGAAAAGTCCCCAAATGCCAGCATCTGGGTAGCAGACATTTGCCTGTTTGGCTGCCTCTACAATCTAATGATCTACCTACCAGTCATGTTATAATTGCCCTGATGCTAAATATCAACTTTTCTGTTAAGGTTCTTTGGTCTTGTAATTATTTTATCTTCACAGCTGAAGAAGACTTGCAAAGTACCAGACTTTCCACCAAAACGAGTGCCAAATTGGATGCAAAAAGTTCAGGAACATAGGAGACAGGGACTAGAGGCCTATATACAGGTAGGAAGGAGTTGTGACCATGTATTGGTGATTGGTAGAAAATAGGAGCTATGGAAGTAGACTGCCAATCAGCCAATATTTAAATTATGGTAAAGAAATAATTTTTCACTTGCTAGCTGCTTCTCTTGTACAAATATTTAGAAGCTGAAAATAATTTACATTCTTTTTTTTCTGGTTTCGAGGTATTCTTTTACACTGCTAATATGAATTTGAAACAACACCACCTACTGGTCATATTGTCCAACTGACTAGAATTGGCTTAATTTTGTGGGAAAAGGAACAAAATGTGATGTCGTCTTGTGTAGCACTAATCTGAGAATTATCAGATGATTATTTTTTGCTCACTTATGTAATTTTCTAGCCAGTGCAACATTATAAGACATTCCTTTTTTGACAAAATAAATTTTCAGCTACCTGTTTGAAGCACAAATTGACGCACCCTGAAAATTTTTACTGCTGTATAGGGTATGGCCAGGATTTGGTTGAATCTGAATCCAACTAAAGAAAGGCTCTGATTCGACTGAACCTCAAAGCAAATCGGGATTCAGTGCATTCCTACCTATAACACATTTAAAGGAAAATTAATTATTACTAAGGTTAGGGTATATTTTGCTCTGTAAGAAATCGGATGCAGTGGAAATCTTTTCTGCGAATTTGGGGTGGATATTTTGGCTCATGGAGTGGTCTCATGTCAAGTGCAGCACTGTATGATATGCATAAGGGGGAAGTAATGATTTGAAGAGTAAATGTCCGTGTTGTTGCAGGGCGTGTTGTGGTACAACACAGATGTTCCTAAAGAACTGCTAGATTTTTTGAAAGTCAGACATTTCCATAAAGAAATAAAGAACTGCAGTGTGGGGTAAGTATCTTGTCTCTCTCTCCTCCCAGGCAGGATTGCTAGCTTGTGTGACTGAGGCAAAAGCAGATTTGTTCACTGTATAGAAAATGAATGTATTTGACCTCAAATTGTGTATCATCCAGAAGTTTCCTCCCAAGGCAACGTCGGGCCTCTTCAGAGGAGCGAAGTGATGCCTTGGTTTTACCACTGCCCATTTCAGCTCTTTCCAATGGAGACGCATTTTCAGGGGATTTGTCGCCCACAGTTGTGCATTTTTCTCGCAGGCAACAAATTTCCCCGTCAGCCACTAACATAAAAATAATCTTTTGAATTAAGAACTTTGCTAGTCTTTCTCTGCAGTAACACACCCTTAACCTATGCACTTATATCACACCCCCTTTTTTATTTTGTTTGTTTTCTTTTCGCTTTCCTTTGCGCTTTGTGGCATGGATCTCAAAAACTGTGTATTGAAACATCTAATTACTTAAGCATATCTATCTATGCTTACTGTATATATGTTATAAGTATATCACTGGTTTGTTTACACCTTGTAAAGCACTGTGTACATATCAGGTGCTATATAAGTAAATAAATACATATATTGTTTTTTGGCATACCATCAATCATAACCATAAGATAAACATGCAAGATTAATATATACAAAAAGTACATTGAAGTTAAAATTATTTTACAATCTGGTATAGCTGAGACTTAAAGGAACAGTGACACCAACTTTTTTTTAAGTTATACCCTTTTCACCTACAAATCTATCCTGCAGAAAGCTTATTATGCTTAATGCTTTATATAAAAATACCATTATAAAACACAGCTTCCAGTTGTACACTGTTTTCCCAAAAGGTGACTCTGAAAGATCGAAGGTCTACATCTCCTCCTAGTCAGCCTTCTGTAGGTGGAAATGGGTATAGTAGATTTTTAACTTAAAAAATTAGTGTTACAATTCCTTTAAAGTATATAAAATATAATGTATTGTTGCCCTGTGCTGGTAACACTGATGTGTTTGTTTTAGAAACATACATACATTTATATAAACAAATTACATCGTTTTTACAAACAAGCTGCTGTGTAGCCATGGGGGCACCATTCGAGCCGAGAAAAGGCACAGTATACACAGCAGATAAAAGAAAAGCTCTGTAGTATACAATGGTATTCTTCAATACTTATCTGTTATCTACTGTGTATCCTGTGTTTGAATGGCTGCCCCCATGGCTACACAGCAGCTTGTATCAGATAAAGCAAGCTAAGGCTTGTACCATCTTGCTATATAAAACTAGTACTTTAAATTAACTGCAGCCATTGCAGTGTTATTATAAAATGTGACACATTCCCTCATCCATGCAAAGGTACAAAAATCAGGGCATTTTGTCGCCTGTGCAAAATTGTTCCATGAACTTTCATTTGAAGCAGAGTAGGGGGTTCTTCACAGTCAGGACAGTGAGGTTGTGGAATGCACTGAATGTTGTGATGGTTGATTCTGTTAATGCCTTTAAGAATGGCTTGGATGATTTCTTGAGAACAAAAGAAACACCAAACACTTGACAGCAGGTGAAGCGGGGCGAACCCCTGCGTGTTTAATTCAAGTCTTGTGATGTAACGTTTCGGGGGCGGACCCCTTCGTCAGACAATTTAGAAGAATTAAACACGCAGGGGTTCGCCCCGCTTCACCTGCTGTAGAGTGTTTGGTGATTCTTTTGTTCTCATGCATATCGGAGAGGTGCCAACCTCTCTTCCAGACACCGAGCGGCTGGGGAATCAGGAATTTTTGTTGGATGATTTCTTGGACAGACATAATATCAAAGGCTATTGTGATACTAAACTCTATAGTTAGTATAGGTATGGGTATATAGAATTTGTGTGAAAGTATGGAGGGGTGTGTGTATGGATGCTGGATTTTCATTTGGAGGGGTTGAACTTGATAGTCTTTCTTTTTTCAACCCGATTATCTATGTAACTATGTACAATTGCTACATTCAAAGCAGATTAATTGAGTAATCATGCGTAAATGCCTCCTTTCACATCTTTTCACAATTATATTCATTTGGTTTATATGTGGCTATTCGTGTCTCCTGCAACTGTAATGTATTTTCAGGCATTCGTCATCTGCATGGGAGCCAATTTTGCATGGGCGAAAAAACATCAGAAGTTACATTAGCATAACATTTATCCTGGTGCAGTGATTCAGACATTTGGGGGCAGATTTATCAAAGATCGAAGTGAATTTTCAAATTAAAAAACTTTGAATTTCAAAGTCATTTTTGGGTACTTCGGCCATCGAATAGGCCAAATTCGACTTCTATTAGAATTGAAAAACCTTTGAAAATTCGACCACTCGAAAATCTAAGTACTGTCTCTTTAACAAACTTCGACACTTCGCCACCTTAAACCTGCCGAATTGCTGTTTAGCCTATGAGGGACCTCCTAGAACCTATCTGAGGGTTTTGAGAAGTCAAAGTTTTTTTTTTTGTTTTTTTTTGTTGAAAAGGGTTAAATTGTTTGATCGTACGATTTTACTTCGATCGTATACGGCCGTTTTCGCTGGAAAAAATACTTTGACTATCGAAGTACTCGAGTATCGAAGTTTTTTTTACTTCGAAATTTGATTCTTGATAATTATGCCCCTTGATGACTGTCACGATCGCCGCCCGGAGCAGTTCCAGGAGCTCCGGGCGGCGCGTCCTCCACTGCCGGCGTCGCTCCCAAAATGGCGGCGCCCATGGCCGCCACGTGGGTAGCGGCGCTGGTGCGATGACGTCAGCGCGCCGACGTCGGCGCAAGGACGCCAATGACGTCACAATGGCGCCAAATTCAAATATAAAAACGCTACCAAGACGCCAGAATGGCGCCCAAGTATAGGAAACTTTCCCTAAGTGTATCCTGGGTTCCCTGTGAGCTGCTTTTGCTAAATCTTGTTCCTGACTATTATTCTGACCCTTGCCTGGACTTTGGACTTTGCTGTTATCTACCTGCCTGTGAACTCTTGCCTGGATTCTGACTACTCTTTTGATTAACCCTTTGGACACCGCGACCTTGCTCTCTCAAGAGGGCTTCCTCCTCGATCCTGACTACCTCCCTGGAGGGAGCTCCCGGCTCCCTGAGAACGACAAGGTGCTCTTGTGGTTTGGTATATATGGGGCAAACCTCAACATAACCTCAGGATTAGGTTTAATAAACACAAAAGTGTGATGTATAATTTAGGGCCAAAAAAGGTAGAAAGAACAGAGAATAAAAAAGTGAAATACACTTGGCCAGAAATTTTTGGGATAAAAACATAAAGGATCATTCATAACATTGCATCTAATTTCCAAATTGCATGGAAATAAGAAACTTGCTGTATGACTGGCTGTAGATTCAAGTACAACAGGCCATTCACAGACTTATTCTTTTTATCAGTGCGTGTCTGAGAAAAAGTCAAGTCATTGAAATTCCAAGTATGCCAAAACCAAAAAGCAGCTTCTTTTGCGCCTAGATACCCCTGTCTGAGTAAATCACTATGTACTGTATAAGCTAATGTATTGCTCAGCCTTGGACTGGGGGCTGCTGCATTTGGGGCCCACAGTCCTACCACATCCCCCCCCCACCTGGGCCCCTGCAGCAAAACCCCCTTCCCCTGCTGCCAGCGGTACTTTCTCTTAATAGTATATGGTATATTAACTCTTTCCTAAATGAAAAAAAAATGCCACTGCTAGATACTTCTCAGCTTAATCTGGTGGCGGAGGGGGTGCCTAGAGTGGCACGGGACCAAATACTGTATTCGGTTGCCAAATGGCCATTGACTCATCTTCAAGTAAACAACTCAGAAACATTTCTCATGTATATAATTATTTTTGTATACAGTATGTATATCCTTAAGCATTTTGTGATAAATCATAAAATGTTTTTCTAAGAAAATTCTTTTCTTTTCCCTCTAGATCTTTAAACCTCACAGCAGAGGAAAGGTAATATTAATGGGCTTTTTTTCAACCTCACTAATAGGTAGAATTATGCTGCTCGGTCTCCTGTTATTCATATAAACTTGTCTGGATCTGACATCCGCTTGAATTATTCAAATTGGTTATGTAATTAACCATGCAAACAATGAAATCTATACATCTTGCATGGCAATAAATATTCTGTAGGTATGCAGAATAAAGCAAGAGGAATCAGTTTAGAAGAATACAAAAAATATAAGTACAGTATTATACTTGGGGTCCCAATATCCAACAGACTTTATTCTGGAACAATAAGAAAACCACAATGCCAACTCCTACCTGCTCCCAAATCCACCAAACTTGGGCTTTGCATGTATACTTCACCTGCATCCCATCCCAGAACTATATCTATCTATCCACGTTGCAGATCAGTCATAAATGCCCCATAGTTCTCATTTAGGAAGCACTTACGCCCCTGGGTCTGCTGCTGTCTGCACCAATTGACATATTAAAAATCTGCAGAGAGCAGCAGACCCGAGAGACTTGTCTAACCCAGATGTGCTTAACCCAAAGGGCATGCAACAGGTGAAAAAGAAGCACAGAGTCATGCAGCAAGTTGTATTATAATTGTAACAGGACATGACCTTTAGAAACTATCATTAACTGTTACATAAGTGATGAGGTTAACTACTATGTATGATTCTTGTGAATTTTTTGCAGCTCCCCGTTATCACACAAAGCCGTTGTGGGGTTTTACAAGGACTGTTATATCTTGCCACCAGAAACAGGTAAGATGCTAATGGGGGATACAATAAAAGGTACAATATTGTCTAGCTCTAGTCATCCATATCTGTTTAAACAAGTACCCAGTAAATGCAAGCAGCTGATTTAGTTGATATAGTACATACATATTTTGTAGTGTTCTGATGTGTTATAGAATGGTAAGAGAAGAGCATACAGAGATTCTGTAACAGCAAATAAAAATTGTCTTTTTACTGTTTAAATGGATGCTCTCATGATTTTTATGGTGTAGTTTTTATTTCTAAATTGCACTGCAAATAATTCACTCTACCATGTAAAATTCCATTCCTAACCCAAGAAGTGTATTTTTTAGTTGTAATATTGGTGTGTAGGCAGCCATCTCAGGTCATTTTGCCTGGTCTTGTGCTTTCAGAAAGAGCCAGCACTTCAGGATGCAATTGAAGGAGTTGCAGTGTTACTTGGATTTTTACTATTGAGTGCTTTTCTTATACATATCTATCATGGAGCTGTTATCTGGTTACCTTCCCATTGTTCTGCTGATGGGCTGCTGAGGGGGAGAAGAGATGGTGTGATATCACTCCAACTTGCAGTGCAGCAGTAAAGAGTGACTGAAGTTTATCAGAACACAAGTCACATGACTGGGGGCAGCTGGGAAACTGACACTATGCCTAGCCCCATGTCAGATTTCAAAATAAAATATAAAAAAAACTATTTGCTCTTTTAAAAAATTGATTTCAGTGCAGAAGTCTGCTGTAGCAGCACTATTAACTGATTTTGACAGTATCCCTTTACTTTATAATAGTCCTTATTAGTCTCATTAACTTCTTTATATACAATCATATGAAAAAGTTTAATTCTTTGGAGTTTTGTTTATCATTGGCTGAGCTTTCAAAGTAGCAACTTCCTTTTAATATGTAACATGCAGTATGGAAACAGTCCTATTTCAGCAGTGACATAACGTTTATTGGATTAACAGAAAATATGCATCATAACAAAATTAAACAGGTGCATAAATTTGGGCGCCCCAACAGAGATATTACATCAATACTTAGTTGATCCTCCTTTTGCAAATGTAACAGCCTCTAGACTCCTCCTATAGCCTTTTGATGAGTGTCTGGATGGAGGTGTTTTTGACCATTCGTCCATACAAAATCTTTCCAGTTCAGTTAAATTTGATGGCTGCCTTCTTCAAATCATCCCATAGATTTTCAATGATATTCAAGTCGGGGGACTGTAACGGCCATTCCAGAATATTGTACTTCTCCATTTGCATAAATGCCTTTGTAGATTTTAAAGTGTATTTAGGGTCATCGTCTTAACGTAACTTCAACTTTGTGACTGATGCTTGAACATTATCCTGAAGAATTTGTTGATATTGGGGATGGATCATCGACAGGGTGACGATCCATCATGCGGTGCTCGATTTTTCCTCCCTACCTTCAATGGGAGATAGCCAGGGAGGAGAAATTGAGTGCCGCAAGATGGATCGTCGCCCTGTCGCCGTTTCTGAAAGAGGAGCGCAAGTGGAGAATCTGTAAGTTATTTCTTAATAAAGACTTTGCAAATTTTAAGTTAAAAGTGTTTTGGTGTTTTTTTTTGTGTGTATGTTACTGGTCTTTTAAATACCTTTTCTCATTTTCACCTGCCTATGAAGTTCAAGGCTTAACGAGCTAATCCAACCAATTTGGTTTTGCCAGTAATCAGTATTGAGTTGTTACATGCATTCAAATTAGCAAAATTACAAGGGCACATAATTCACTGAAAATCTATGTTCAGAAAACTGCCCATTACTCAGATGTTCCTTAGACATTAAAGACATGCCACTGTTATCTTTTTTGTTGAAAGTGGAGTAATTATTTGGATTCCCAAACTTTTTCATATGACTGTAAATGTGGACATCACATATAGTAAGTGTTAGAACTAAAATATCAAACACAAATTCTATTAATCTGTTATGTACAGTATAGCTTATTATGAAGTGACCAGAAAAAATAACAGCCGGTAAAAATACTAGATGGAGATAAGCCAAGACATCACAGCTATTCGATTCTCTGTGTTTTGTACCCCTGTCTGTTAAAACGGCTGTTGGGTCTGTGTTAGATTAAAATATTAAATGTCATACAAAGAAATGTATGTATTGCTTAAGCAGGTTAGCTCACTTAAAGGCTTTTGGAGCAGGGCTGTCCATATGAAAGTCTCCAAGGTGTTTCTATAGTCTTTAGTCTGCTCATGGACTTTAAAGCCTTATTTTTTAATAACATCATCAAATTAATATAATTTAGCATGAGAATATGTAATTAAAAATAACTGTCCAGTGACTGGAGCGCACATCATGCTCATGGGTCTCCAGTTGGAGAGCATTAAGGCTGCCATACCACTGGTAGATTTAAGCTGCTGGTTTGTCCCCTTCAGATTGAGTCCATTTTATCTGCGAGTGTAGGTACACTCCGATTGTTGGCCCAAGGGCTAAACAATTGGATCAGCTCGATATTGCTCACCTCAAGGCATATATGGGCAGCTTTAGTCTGGACTGCTCCACTGTTTTCTAGTGGGACAGCTTTGCTGAGGGAATTATCAAGGCTATATAACTCACTATTTTTTCCTCCAATTTAGATATCCTAGAGAACAGTGTTTTACGTGGAGTGCTGCAGGGAGTTTACCAGAGGCAGGATCACAAGTATCGTCCCACAGTCAACAAACAACCTATTGCAACTACACAAGTTTTGGAAGCCCAGCAGCCACAACACTGACAGGCTGGCCTAAAAACAGTTCTATGTCTCTTTGCAAGGATTTGTAGTATGTTTTGATGTAAATGTTTGGATTTACAAGTTGTATTCATTTATACATAATATATGGTCTTATGTGATGAGTTCCTCAGATCTTGCAAGGTGCACACTAAACAGACTATGGGCTCTACAGGTAACCTCTTCTGAAGGCCTTAAAAACCGGTGTGACATTTTGAGACCCTTCCTTCATCATGGCTTTATTTGTTTGCTTTTTTAACCAAGAAGAAATGCTCTACTGTTACAAACTTTGTGAATAGAGACATGACTCTCAACTACCCCATTTTTGGCATTAAATATAAGGCTGCCATCTGGAAATTGACTAAGAAATTGGAAATCAGGTCTTCAAAAGTGCAGTTTTAAGTGTGATGTACTGTATTTTGGCCTTTACCAAATAGTTCATGAAATGTTTTGAAAATAAAAGCTATCTACAGAACACTGGAAAGAAGCGGAACAACTCTGACCTGTTTTCCTTCATGTTCCTTTGAGATGAGAAGCTGAGAATGCTATTATGGATCTGTGTGCTAGTGCTAGGACAGGAAGAGGATAAACTTTTTCTTTGAACGAGGCAATATAGAAGCTTGTTTGGTAAAACATTTAAATGTACAGCATCAGTCACCTCATCTAGTCTATATTAGTATAAGCCATTTTGAAACATTCTGTTTTCTGGTCAGTAGGGCCTAAACACCTGTACTAAGTACAGCCTCAGTTAAAGAACACTATACAGTATATTATCTACAGAATTGTATTAGGTCCAGTTCTAAGGAAATAATTTTTCTGACAAAGATATGGTATAATTAACCTTTTGTTGGAAAGACAAGGCAGGTAACAGAAATGTAATGTCACAGTTAAAGGAAAAGTATAGCTTTAGAAGCAGTTTCAGTTATGTTAAAGGTCACTGCAAGTTACTGTTTCCAAGATGGCACTGAGCTGAAATTCTTTGAAAGAGTGAAGAACACAGAAATACTTGCACTTACATAGTGGTTGGCTCTAGCTGCATTTCGTTTCCTTGTAAGGTGTATGGAGATATTGTTGAAACTGATTTTCTTGTCTTTATTTGTATACTCCTGTGTTGTCCAATGAAGTCTTATGTATGAAAACCAGTGGAGTAATTGTCATTATGTTGTAGCAATGAAGACACAAGAAGTTCCCTTTCCTGCTTTCAGATTCCTAGGGTAAAGTAGCCATCGTTGATTCATCCTGCTTACATGTAGAGGGAAGTAGTGATAAATACTGTGCAAGATTTAATATAAACCTAGGCACAGGGGGGGAAAATTGAAAGGGGTTTGCCCACATGATGGGCAGGTTAGAGCCTATGGGGCAAATTTACTAAAGGGCGAAGTGGCTAACGCTGGGGAAAATTTGCCAGCGCGACAAAATTTTGCCACTAAGCTAATTTACTAAGAGTGTCCCTGGTAAAAATTTGCTAGCCAAGTAGATTGACTAGCACAACTTCGCACCCCAACGCCTGGCAAAGTTGCACTTTGGCAAAGGGGCGAAACTACGCAAATTTACTAGTTTTTTTTTCCCTGAACGTTACCTCTTTCACCAGTTTACTTTGCCAGGTCGGACCAGGCGAAGTGCAATAGAGTAGATAGGAGTTTGAAAAAAAAAAAGTTGAACATTTTTCTAAGTCCCCAAAAAACGCTGGCATTTTTTACTTTTTAAAGGGTGATAGGCTAAAAAAGAATTTTTTTTTCGGGTGCTCACCTTCCCCCTACATTTGATAACATATGGCACCTAAACTATACCGTGGGCACATGTGTAGGGCATTAGAACACCTCTATATAATTTTTTAGGTTTCCCTGGGCTTGTGTAGTGTTATTTGCTGCAGCATACACGTCCATTCAAACTTCTATTTCTCGCTGTATGCAAATTTCCGATCGCTAGTATAACTTCGAACCGATGATCATAACAACGCCAGCGCAACTTCGCAAACGATCGGTAACTTGTGCGCAACTTCGGATCTTCGTGAATTAGCGCAGCCCTGGCGAATCTACTCTTGACAAACTGCGGCGAAGGCAACACTGGTGCAAATTCGGAGGTAAGTAAATTTGCCCCCATGGGTTTAGGATTTGCCTTATGAAAACAATGTGCAACATTGCAGTAGCATTACAGTGCAGTTTTGGTCTCCCCTATCCAAAGAAGTAATTATAAAGTGTCAACATTCTAAAGTACTGTACAACAAATTGTGCACTGAATACACTCACTCACAGCTGATTGTCATCCCATCGTCTACAAACACAAGAGTCCAGATTTCACCTCCAAATTATATGATAATCCTGGGCAGTCGGGATTCCGGCTTTTTCAGCAGGATTCAGATTCGCCGAATCCTTCTGCCTGGCCAAACCAAATCATAATTTGCATATGCAAATTAGGGGCGGGGAGGGAAGAATCACTTGACTTTTTGTCACAAAACAAGGAAGTAAAAAATGTTTTCCCCTTCCCACTCCTAATTTGTATATGCATATTAGGATTCGGTTGGTATTCAATCGAATCTTTCGCAAAGGATTCAGGGGCTCGGCTGAATCCAAATTAGTGGATTCGGTGCATCCCTAGATTAACCTGTACCATGTACAGGGCAGATACTAAATGAAAAAAGGTTTATTTCTGGTGTCGAGTATTCCTTTATCATAACATTGTCTTTGCATATTCTTTATAGTTTTTGCATATTAAGTTATAATTTTGCAATAGAAGTATTTGCCCAAAGCTGTTACACTGGCCAGCTCATCCCCACGTTACTCCATGAGGGGGCTGCCATATTTGTGGAGTAGTAATTCGTTAGCATCAGAATCTCAACAGACCGAGAAGGAACAGTCAGGTTGGCAAAACAGTCAGGTTTAGGAACTTCAAGTAACAATTACTTACAAAAGCAACTCTATCAAGGAAAAACAATCAACATGACCTATAGGTAACTTTAAATGTACATTAATTATTTTGAATAGTAGATTTTAGTGTCAATATTACTAAGTATTTTATGATCTGTGGCACATAAGGGGTTATGATCACATTATGGAAAATACATTTGTATAGTGACTCCCAAGGGAGCTGAACAAATAGGAATTGTAACGCTAAGTAAAGCTCCCCATAGACGCGACGATTCTTCTTGCAGAACAACCGATTTTAGCGAAGTCTGACCAATCCCAAACCAACGCCCATATTTAAAAGCATAGGACCACCATTAGTATAAAGGGGGCGTGCATTGTAAGTAGCACTTCCCTTATACTTAAACATACCCTGATTTAGCCTTAAGAGTGCTTCCACAACCACTAAATTTTGTATATTGTATTAGCCCTGAAGCTGTGGCTTAGCTTCCTGTGGTTTTTAATAGCACCCCATACGCGCCCCCTTTATACTAATGGTGGTCCTATGCTTTTAAATATGGCGTTGGTTTGGGCAATCTCTCTCTCTTAAAAGCCCTTAGGGGCGGGGGAGGATTTAGCCTTCAGACTGAAACCAATGTTCAACACACACAATACAGGTAATGCTACCAAGTCTTTTTATACTGACCTGAGATAAATAAGTTAGGGACCGCCATATGGGGTTTACCTTGACGTGGTATGGTGGCTTTTCAACTTTATGATCATAACTTTGTAACTAAAAACCCCTGTTTTGTAAACACATGCACTTGCATTTATACTGAATTGCTTATGAGACAGGGGACCAGGGAAGTGCATTGTATGTAGCACTTCCCTTATACTTAAACATACCTTGATTTAGCCTTAAGAGTGCTTCCACAACCCCTAAATTTCAGCTTAAGACAGGCCCCAGAAGCAATACAGTAAGTTTGCACATTGTAGCTTCATCAGTGGAATGTAACGTAACAAACATTGCTCATGTAAAATGGGTTATTGCAATGCTATAAACTTTAGTTTAGCAACTAAAATACTGCATCACCAAAACTATTGGTTTAATTCTATTCTTAGCATTGCATTACATGGCCAATAAGCATGGTGGGCATTGCACAGTCTCTGGAAATATTTATTCTTGGTAGTACATAAACCCAATTGAATGAGATAAAAAGGGAGGGGGGCTATTTTCCCTTTGGGTGAGGTATGGGGAAATAACACACACCCTGGCCAAACATTTGACCAAAACAACTAAACTCAAAAACCACACGAATAACATTTAATAGAAATGGTTTTTATTCAACCCAACAATTATTGTACATGTCCATTTCAAATTTGAGTACAAATATTTAATGGATGGAATGTATAATTCAATGATTTGTTCCTGTTCGTTGGGACAAAAGATACAATTACCTTCTGGTCACTCATAATTTTAGTAACTGAAGTTAAAAGTTCATGGATAAAAGGACAGACCTAGATATGTGTCTGAAGCTTCTGGTCATGGTTGTTTTTTCATCCCGTTAGTGAAGACTGGAAGGCTACAGGATACACACAGCTTGGAGCTTACAGGGAAGTCCTCAGGTCTGCGATTTACCCAGTAATGGAAGAGTGAGCATCAGAGGCTTCCCTCAACTTAACTTACTCTTTGGCAATTGCAAATGGCTTTTCTACCTCGATCTTTCCACATTCTGCAATGACCACATCTTTAATTGGTTTATCCCGACCATCTGTTTTAGTGGATTCAATCTTTCGCACAACATCCTGAAAGAGTAATAAATGGTGTTACTTTCCAATGCAATACACCAAAAGCCGAGAAACATTGCAAATACTGTAAAACGATGCTTTCTTTTGGGAGTGATTTTGTACAGATCGAGGACTGCAAACTTCCCATCACTTAAAAACTGGGGTTTGATATGGTTTCATAAGTTAGATTCTGGCTGTGTTTAAGAGTCAGGCCACATGAGCAGATTTGGGAAGATTAGTCGCCCCAGCCCCCTAACTGCCTTTCCCCTGCCCTCCGCCGGCTAAAATGAAAATCGCATGGGGGAAGGCACACACGGCGCTTAGCTTTCCGCAGTTGCCTCGTGAGGCAAAAGAAGAGGCGAAGAAGTGGAGATTTGTCGCTGGGGCGACTAATATCCCCAAATAAAAAAAGTGTGTGTGTGTGTATATATACACACACACACTTACAGTAAACTGGCTACGTATATTTAGACAGATATATAATGTATATGCATTACCATGCCTTCCAGAATTTTGCCAAACACAACATGTTTCCCATCAAGCCATGGAGTCTTGACAGTTGTTATGAAGAACTGGGAACCATTAGTGTCTTTTCCAGCATTAGCCATACTAAGCCAATATGGGCCATAGTGCTTTAGCTTGAAGTTCTCATCTGAAAACTTTTCTCCATAAATGCTTTTTCCTAGGGCAATAAGAAAAGGTGATATAAATGACACGTAAACCCGATATTTTTACACTTTTTTTATTTATAAAAAGACAAAAGCATATCCAGTGTTGGCTATTAACACTAGTATAGCCATTAGTGAAAGATCTGGGATTATAATACTCACCCATATACAGTTGTTGGCGCTGAATCTTTACAAATGGTTCTTTAAACGGTTTTCATTTTCTAAATATCTTTTGAGCAATGTTCCCTCTAAGGTAGGCCAGTGCAAACAACAAATTGTGGTTTTATATGAAAATACAATATTTTTTTATTTTAAAAACTGCGCAGACAAGTTTAAAAAGGTGTGCACAAAGGTTTTTGGGTTTTTTTGTGCACATAGCAGAGAAGTAATTAAGTTGGTGGCACACGCTTCTTGTTGAGATGAGTTGCCCAGTGACAAATCGCCTCTTCTTCGGGCGACTAATCTCCCCTAAATAGCTTCCCGCCGATTAGAATGTAAATCGCTGGCGGGATGGCACTCTGATTGCTTCGGCTTTCCAAAGTTGCCCGAAGTGTCTTCGTGAGGCAACTTCGGAAAACGAATGTTAGAGGGAACATTGCTTTTGAAGCCTACTGGTTCCTAAACAAGGCAGTAAATCACAGGTCGTTTTCTTTGATGGATTATATAAAGTGACATGATAAAATATCTTAAAAGAAAAACTTCTAGTACAGCATGGCAAGCCCCCTCCGGGAAGAAAATGAAGCTTAACAGACTGTTACTTTAAAAGGACAGAACACATTTCATATTTGTAAACACATGTAGTATATTTCCGGGTAAGATCAAGAGATGAGCCAGTCACAACCATATGTGCAATTTATTATATGGTTTTATATTTATGTAGTAATAAGATGTTAAACGGCTTTTTATAGACAAATTATTTCTTCACAATCATTAAGTGGAGTTAAAAGTCTAAAGTGCCTACCATCTTTCTGTGCTTAATTATGCTCCAGCTGTAGGGAATAAAAGTTGTGATTTTTGGTTTACAATAGGCAGAACACATTTCACAAACCATATGGTGACCAATCAAAGGCTGACCAGATATGCTCCCTGGCTGATCAAACGGATGCAGAGTGTACAAAAGGCATACATGGAATGGCCCCCTTTCGAATTGTTCTGAGCATTGGTGCAACAAAATCTCCAAGTGGTCCTAATAACAATAAAACAGCATCCACAGTTCCTAGGCTCATGGCTCCATATACTCACCTCCGGTACCATCTCCACGAGTAAAATCTCCTCCTTGTATCATAAAGTCTTTGATGACACGGTGGAACTTGCTGCCTTGGTAACCAAATCCTTTCTGAATAAAGAAAAATATTGTCAAGCCATGCACACAGTTGATAAACCAAAGCTAACTGCCGACAAGTGTTTGGTATAGTAGCACATAAAATGAGTTTCAGTAACAGAACAACACTGTATGAAAAGCTAGTATTGTGGCAGAGCTAAACAATTCGGCAGCTTACCTCCCCTGTTGCCAAGGTTACAAAATTTTCAACCGTCTTGGGAACAGTTTTTCCAAAAAGACCGATTACTATACGTCCTACATCCTCATCTCCGATCTTTATATTAAAGTACACCTGTGATTGAGAAAGGGGACAGCAGAAATTCTTATATTTACAAATAACTTTAAAAACCATTCAAAATTTGTACAGAATACTGGATATTTGCTTGGGATTAAACAAAATGCTATATATTCAGGTTTACATCCCCTTTAATCTAAAAGATCAAACACAATTTGGCTCTTGGGAGAGTAAACAAGACAAATGCCTGGGAACGTGTTGGCAGCACATCCTGCAAAAAGTGATGCTAGTGTGGTGCAATTTTAAAACAAGAGGAGCAGCAGCCTGAGTGTAAAATTGTAGAGCAGATGTGAATAAAGAAACAAAATGATACTTGTACAGGTATGGTCAGGCAATGCAACTACAACTCCCAGTATGCTGTGCGTGGATGGAAAGCCAAAGCCACAGATGACTTGTTTAATACAGAGATATCCAACCTGTGAGCCCTTTAGCTGATCTTCCTCGGGGTAAATTTGGATAACACAGCACTTTACTACATTCAACAAAGAAACTGCAATTGCCTGGGCGCACACATCCCCCAGGGTGCATCTCTGCTCACCAGTCTAACTCCCGCATTCTATCCTACCACTCCCTGAACTTACCTTCTCGGTCACCTTCGGCCCTTTCTTCTTCTCATCAGCTACGGAGCTCCCAGGGAAGAGCAGGAATATGACGGAGCCCGCGATGAGCGCAGCAGCCAACAATAGCTTCATGTTTCTCTCCAATGGCCGCAGCATGAACAGACAGAGACCGCCAGTGCAGACACAGAAAAGAGCCTACCCGGCCTGACGTCATCGAGACCGTACCATTCGGACACGTCAGAGGATTTTGAATCAGAGAAAGCACGCGACCTTTGAGTCTTCCTCGTTTTGCATTGAATCATATTGCTATATAAACTGATTGGTTTGCATGTAAGGAACGTAGACAAAACAGTTATTATATAACAAGTCTCCCCTACTGTGCGCGAAATGGACCCGTCTGAGGGAACAGCTGACCAGTGTCAGTAGGGTGGGTTTACAGTTGACTGTGTAAGGGGGAAGCTATTAATGAAGCACTTTTTATGACTAAAATCCATTTTGCATTATTAAGATCGTTTACGTGCAGTGGTACTGTAATAAGATATGTTTGATCTGAAATGTAACCAAACAGAACAGGGTATATTACTGTTTATATTATACAGTGAGTGGAAGACATCACGTGAGAACACCCCTTAGAATAAAAAAAATGCCACTGCCAGTGCCACGTTACGATGCTGGGATTGGCTCTTCCAATAGCCAATAAATAAGGGACATGCCAGACGCTTTGACCAATAGAAGCTAAAGGAGGTGAGAGGAAGTGTGCGAACTATTGATTGGCTGAAGGATTTAGACTTCCCCTTGACAAAAGTTTTTCAAGTGAGCGGAAGTTGGGAGTTTGTTCTATTAAAAAAATAGATCGTTAGTGTTAGGGGGTGGTTCACCTTTGGGATGCAGATCGTGAAATTCTGAGATAATTTGCAATTGGTTTTCATCTTCATTATTTACGGTTTTTGAGTTATTTAGCTTTTTATTGAGCAGCTGTTAAATTTGCATTGTATGCAATCTGGTAGCTAGAGTCCAAATTACCTTAGCAACATGCATTGATTTGAATAAGAGACTGGAATATGAATAGGAGAGGCCTGAATAGAAAGATGAGTAATAAAAAAATAGCAATAACAATACATTTGTAGCCTTACAGAGCATTTGCTTTATAGAAGGGTCAGCGACGCTTATTTGAAAGCTGCAAAGAGTCAGAAAAAAAAGGCAAATAACTATAAAACTATAATAAATAAATAATAAAAACCAATTGTAAAGTTGCTTAGAATTGGCCACTCTATAACATACTAAAAGTTGCCTTAAAGGTGAACCACCCCTTTAAGTAATTGCCCACTATTACAGCTGTGTGTTTAAATCGGGCTTCACACCGACTGGTACCTAAATGGTTAATAGTGCATATGGCTGCTTTGATACAAGTGAAACACATGCTCGGTTGCCATACTTCTATTTGTGTATGCAGTGCTACATGCAGCAGATGTCCCTTTACCACGACTCTCCTGTAAGGGCATAACTCCAGGGGAGGATTTGTAGGATGGAGCATGACTGATTTTATTGTATAAGTCAGATGAAGTTGCACGATTAAAAAATAATGGGACTGATACAGAAATCAGATGTGTAATCTACATGGAGAATTTTACATCCAATGTGACACCACTGATCTGCACTGCATGCTGCGTCTTCATCTGACGAGATAAAAACCGATGGAATCTGAATGACTTTTTTTCCTCATTGAAATACATTGAACGGAGCCGGGCCACACCGTGCAGGCGCCTAGGCAACCAGTCCCGCTGTGGCGCCGGCTGCGCATGCGCGTGTTGATGCCGGCGCGCATGCACGTGTTGACGCCGGCACGCATGCGTACAAGCGCAAATCGGCTGTGATGGGACCGGACATGGGGTAGGCGACAGAGCAGGTACATGCCTGGCGCCCCCCCAGCTTTGCGCCCTAGGCACATGCCTACTCTGCCTACCCCTAGTTCCGGCCCTGACATTGAATGCCAAATGTAGGTGCATGTACAAACAACACCAACCAACTTTATCTGATCCAACTACATTATAGCTATGGGGGATCTAATTTTCGTAGGATCCTACAAATCTTGTGCTGTTGCCTGGCAAGATCAGATAAGATCTGACCCATAAAAGCTGATCAAAGTCCCCTGTGGAGTTTAGCCCTTACTTATACCTCCCTACTGTTCCATTTTTCGCAGGACAGTCCTGATTTTGACAGCTCAACCCACGGTCCCGGGTTTGTTACTGAAATGTCCTGACTTTGTCTTTGATCTCCTGCACTGAACAGCCAGAAAAAGATACAAAGTTTGCAACTTAATTGGCTTTTGGCAGAGAGATCTCTTGGGAGAACTTAGATTCAAGGGCAATTCACCTTCATTAGCAAATAAAGCTAATAACAAATAGAAACCACAGAAACTTTCATAACCTGACAAATTTTGTAAAATGAACATTGTAATTAGGATGTGTGACCACAAAAATGGGCATGGTCAAAAATTAAATATTTTTGTCCCACTTTCTATTTCAAAAATGTTGGGAGGTATGCTAACTGTTGCTTGAATTGTCATTTAGAGTGTAAGCCTTATGTGGCTGGGAACTCCATTCTCTTGTCTCTTGTTTCATGTAACTGTACTTTGTATTAAGTATTGTAATTTGTTTTTATTATTGCAATGTCCCCGGTTTTATTGATTTATTGTTCTGCTGTACAGTACTGCATACTTCGCTCTATACAGAGCACTATAAGTGCAGGTCCAGGTAGTTTTCTTCAGGCAAGACATATTTCCAGTGTACTGTGTCTTAAAGTAAAACAAAAGCTTAACTAAAGAAGTAGACTAGAAATGTTGTACATTATGTTTTGGGCTTATCTACCAGCCCAAGGCAACCACAACCCTTTAGCAGTAAAGATCTGTGTCTCTGAAGATGCCCCAGTAGCTCCCCGTCTTATATATTACTGATTCACTGCACATATAAAATATGGCATTTTTGGCCATATTCATTTTTAAATGTAAAAAATCCTGATTGTACACACAAACTTAAAAAAGTCAACCCCCTGGAAGTCAAAATTGGTGGGTTGCCCAGGGCAGGCAGACACACACAGGGGCGCTCCGCCAATTAGGCGAGTTGAGGCACTTGCCTCAGACGGCAGCGCCCCCCCTGGTTGCCAGGGGTGGCAAAAATGCCGCTCCTGGTAACTATGAGACGAATTTCCAGTTTTCAACCCGGAAATTTGGCTCTTCTAGTGCAGAGAGCACAATTGCGCTGTCTGCACTAGCGACGTGGACCCCCCCCCCCGACCCCCTTCCGGCACTGAAGGTGAGTGCCGTGGGGGAGGCAAAAACAAAGGCCGCCTCGGGCGGCAAATTGGGCAGGATTGCCCCTGGACACACACACAGGTAGTATAGGGCAAGAAGAGTATGACACATACAGGGAGCATAGGGAAGGTAGAATACAGCAGGAGACAGGGAAACCTATCAGGACTCTAAGATGTACAGTTCATAAATTGTGCTTAGGGTTGCCACCTGTCCATTTGTTACATACAGTGACACAGTGCTGGTGCCCTTCCAGCAGTTTGTATAAGTATGAACGGGTAACCAATGTGGGCACGTTCAGTCTGGGTCTGAGGCTTTAGGGGCGTGAACAATAGACATGTTACATGTGTGAACAATGTGTTCAAGCCCAAATGCATGAACAAGAAAGCTCACTTGCACCATGTCCACTAGCTGCTTGCATTCCCTATCTGGGTGCTACTTCCCCTCACTATTCTCCTGTGTGCATTTCTGCCAATCCTGGGATGCAATGAATGTTCTACCATATTTAGGGTTGCCAGTCAGACCCTGCAGGCCAGTCCATGTTATTTACATGATGATCTGCTCAAACAGTAAAAGCGAGTATCAGTAGATGGATCTGGACATGTATTGACCTGCCATTTCCATCAGAACTGACTATCCTTCGTTGAGATTAAGGCTTTTTCAAGCCCGCCAATAAACAACCAATGCTGCACCCCAGGAAAACCTGTGACAGAAAAGCGGGAAGCCACATAAGCACCGCCCTCCCAAACAAATCTCGCGTCTATTGGCTGTCGTTTAGTCCGGAATTTGGGCGCGAACTCTAGATAAGCGCTATAGCCAGTTACCCATTTAATCACAATTCGTTGAAAAGCTCATGGTGGGCGGGAAGTGAATAGACTGCCAATAGGAAGACGCTCGAGAGGCGGCAGCGAAACTTCACCAAGGCGCGCGCTTTAAAACTCGCCGATAGCGCTGGAGGGAATTCAGTGTAACGCACAAGTGTTTGTATGTAGAGAAGATGGTGCGGACTAAGGCAGACTGCGCGGGCTCTTCATCGGGGAGCTACAGGAAGGGTGAGATTGGTTCCATGTAACAGAACCATGATGGTTACTATATTGATTTAACTGGACCTCACAGCGTTTTGCTTAACTGGCGTCTTGGGACCGGCCTTTGTAGCCTTAAAAATGGCACATAATCTATGACTGGAACATTCTTTTCCGTCATACACTTAAGACTACAAACGCCGGTTGTAACATCTAAATGGCCGCGCGTGGGACATTACTTTAGATGCGTAAAAGTCCGAGACTTATTTCCCTAACAAATGTTTCCTGTGTAGTGTTTATTTAGGTTGGATGGGCGCCTTGTTATTGCGTTTTTCCAAAGTAAAAGCGCCTTTATTTCGCGCGGGTGACTTCTAGTAGATTTTTGGCGGATCTGATGCTAAGCCCCGCCCACCGCATGAGCAGTAATGTCCGACTTGCCGCCCCTTTATGGTTGTGCGACCTTGTTGCTGCTGGGCAATGTCCCATCACGCAGTGTAAAACATCATATTATTGCGCAAAGGTCTGAAGCTTCATTGACCCTTTCCGTTTCATCGTGTCATTTAGTTGTAAATACATTTCTATCCCTCTCTTTCTAGACAAGTTGATGGAAGAGCACATTTCCTTAGGGTTAGTTCACACAGGGAAATTGTTGCCTGGCGACTAATCGCCTCTTCTTCTGGGCGACAGTCTCCCCGACCTGCCCCCGCATGTATTCCCATCCGCTATAATGAAAAGTCGCCTGAGCTAAAGTACATGCGGCTCTGCATTTTACCTAGTCGCCCGAAGATGCCTCACGTGGAAACCTCCGGTGACTTCGGAAAACGAAACGCCGCATGTACTTTAGTGCAGGTGACTTTTCATTATAGCAGATGGGAAGACACGTGGGAGCAGTTCGGGGTGATTGCCCAGAAGAAGAGGCGATTAGTCGCCAGGCGACAATCGTCGTGTGAACTAACCCTTATAGGTTCTCTTGTGTTCCCGACAGTGTTCACTTGTTTTCTTATTGGATTTACATTCTAATATATCTGCCATTTTGCTGCTAAGTTGCTCATCTTGGGTGGGTTCCTTCCCACATCGCCAGACAATCTTGTCCCCCTAATTTGTGGTTTAACTGATTACATTTTGTTACCCAGTATATTGGCGTGACCAGGAAGGAAGCATCTTTATGTTGTGTGACACAAAGACGACAACCTCAGGTCATTGTGCCTGATTCTGTGCTTAGAGAGACCAGCACTTCACAACTGAATTACTTTCTGATTTTTACTATTTTTGACTCCTCAGTGTCACTGGTGGAGTCCTGACATGACTGAGTAGGACTTGGATTTTTACTATTGAGTGCTATTCTAATATCTACCACTAGGGGCATGGGAGCATTTTTAGCAATGCGGGTGCCAGGAAGCGGTTATCTTCCCATCAGGCCTGGACTGGCAAATGCCAGAGGGGCTGCTGTTAAATGCCATAGACAGTCACTATTTGGTGGGCTAGTAGGGGCTGTTTGGGCCTCTGGGAAGTTGAAATGGGCCTATTTTTAATCCCAGTCCAGATCTGCTTCCCAGTGTTCTGTTGATAGGCTTCTGGGCGAGTGGGTGGCTATCACTCTAACTTGCAGCGCAGTTTATCAGAGCACATGGCTGAGTGCATCTGGGGAAATAACATGTCTAGCTCCATGTCGCATTTCAAGATGAAAGCAATGGGGCTATTACTTGACTTCTGGTTCTAACAGGGAGTTATTTTCCTGCATTCCTTTATGGCATTCAGAGCTGGCTTGTGACTGATAAATGGTGCAGTTTTTTGATTGTTCAGAGAGAGGGATGTGGATTGGAGGTCTTCACGTCTGCTTTGTCTGTGACTCTGTAAAGGGAGCATGCTGCTGAGCCTGTACTTAGAAAGAAAGGTGGAGGTGGGGAGCTGCCAGGAAGGATGTTACTAGGGCTGCAACAGATCTGCAGACTTAGCCCTATGGTAATAATTATCTGAAATCCACATATGAGAGAGAGAGAGATCTCAAGAGCTTTAGGATACTCTAGCTTTGCATCTTACTAAGTTTACATTTTTAGAGAAAAATGCTTTTTAATTATAACACAAAGGTACAACACTTATCAGTGAGTTCATAAAACAAAAACTGTTCCTATTCTTACAAAGCACATGGGGTGTATATATTTTTGTTTTCAATTTTGCCTTGCCTTCTAACTCACGCTATTTTTAAATCTTGTAATAGCTGTTGCTGCCAGAGCACCAAGGAAAACATTTGGGAGTAGTTCCAGTGGTTCCAATCATGATACTTCGCCAACTGGTAAAAAATGTGAGTAGTTTTAACACTTGTTGCCCTGCCAAAACACCAAATCGTTGAAGGTACAATATATGCTGATATAGGGATGTCTTACAGCAAATTTCTGTCTTGAGCACCCACTCTTCAAACAAACGTTCAATTGAGTATTTAAATTTTTTTGTTTTGAGGTCCACGTATGAGCCAGTTTGCTTGTTACTGAAGTATGAACATGCATATATTTGACCTGAACACTGTTGTAATACTCTGCCACTAGCCTTAGTTCATTTAAAGGTGAAGTAGAAATCTTGGGGCAGAGACACTTGGGGAGATTAGTTGGCCGACAACAAATCTCCTTCTTCGGGGTGACATCTCCCTGAACTGCTTTCCGGTTGCCTGAAGTTTCCTCGTGAGGCAACTTCGGAAAATGAAGTGCTCCGAGTGCCTTCTCACTGGCTATTTGCTTTCTATCCGGCATGTAGGCAGTTTGGGGAGATTTGTCACCGGGCAACTAATCTCCTCGAATCTGACCATGTGTCTTTACCCTTAAAGGCCACCTGTTGGCTAAACATATTTTCCTCCACCACAGGTGCAGGCCTGAAATTCCGGTTGGGGATATTTTTTTAATAAAGTGGCCCTGCCAGTACACTTGCACTGAGATGGAGTTTCTGGTGTGAGTGGCCATGTCATGCAGAGTTTCTGACTTCACGTGCATGATTAGCAAGTTGTGGCGTTCGATCATTATGCATGTGCCCCAACATGGCCGCTTGAACCAGGAGCTCCCTTCTGGTGTGGGTGTTATAGGGAAATTAAAAAAACACAAAAAAAAGTGGTTACTCTCCCCCCAACCTTTGCCCCCACCTTCGGTTGACAAAAATAATTTTGCCAAACAGGTGCCCTATAAGGGCCAATTTACTGACAATCAAATTTCTATTTTTCCAAAAAAAAAAAAACTTGGTTTTCCTATTTCTTTAGTTTTGAAAATTCAAGATTTATGAAAACCTCTAATACAAAAATTTGCCAGGTAAAGTTGTCAAGAGCCTACAGAAGTCTGTGGGAGCTGTGCTGATCTTATTGGACCTCTTTTTAATCAATGCTGACTTAGAGGTTTTGGGGCGTTTTCCCCACTAGGAATTGTCTGAAAAGATCAATTTTTTTTATTTTTTGTTTAGAACAATTTTTTTTGCTCATGCTTTTTAAATTCTGATAGTTTAATAAGTTTCATAGTTTTAGAGCGGGCATTTAGTTATGGTTTAAAAAATTACTAAAATGAGTGTTTGTTAAAAAAAAAAGCCTAGTTTTTAATAACTGCCAATATAATTAATACTGTGACAGCACCACCTGCTGGTCGGTTCGTTTAAATGCATAGTCTTGTATACCTTTAGAAGGAAAACAGAAGTGTTCTGATGTTTTATTAGAAAAAAAAAAAAATCAAAAGCCTCAGATGCCCTTTCCCATCTCCTTCCCAGGCGGTGGAACATCAAAACTCTTCTGTTTTCCTTCTGAAGGTATATCTGACTATATACATACATGAACTGACCAGGAGGTGGCATGGTTACAAAATTAATTCTAAGTTATTAAACTTAATAGCTCTGAAATGGGGGGGGGGGGGAATTATTCAAGTTGTAGCTGTGAGAAGTGCTCAAACAATTTTACATTCAGATGTTTAAAAGGTATACTTATCTGTTAACAAAGTGTAATACCTTATTTAACGGGGCCGACAACTGTTACTCTTGCGCTGGAAAACAAATCCGGGAATTTAAGATTAATTTATTGTGTGTGTATATATATATATATACTGAGCTGGCAATTGCTGGTCTTTTGTGACATTTGTTGACTTTTGATATACCTTTTATACAGTTTATATTCTGTAAAATATAACCTATTTTAAAGGGAATGTCAACCCAAAGGGAATGTCAAAAAAAAAAACTTTGCCTAATAAAGGAATGACAAATTCATCTAGGCGTTCATGAACAATGTATGCTTTCAGAAGACCACACTTATCATTACCCATAAAAATTCTGATCCATTCTATGCTGTGATACACTGCAGAATCTGATTTGAACAAAATTAGTGAACCATGCTTCATGTTCATGCTTGTTACACTTTGCTTTGGCATGTTCACAATGCATAGAGTCAATTGTTACTTATATGTATTTCTAGCTGAATGTAAATATGCAGGTGGAAATCCTGTATGTGTCAGACCAATTCCTACCTGGCAGAAAGGTATAGGAGACTTCTTTGGATCACCATCCACAAGTCAGCCTGAGAAGGAAAATAGAATTCCATCTGATGATGAGGAAGCTGGTGGCAGTGGTGCAGGAAAAAAACCCAGAAAGTAAGTTTTGTAGTTTTTATCTCCCCCCTCCCCCCCAACAAATAGATTAAATTAAGCCTGATCTTGTAACATCTTTAATGCAGGTCCCGTCCTTTGCCACCAGATCCGTCTGAAGAAGCGGCCGATTCGGGTGATGAGTGAGACTATAATCTGGACTTTGCTTTGTATATTTGTAAATAAAACATATAGTCTAGGTTTTGTAAATAATTTGAGCTGTATCCAGACTAACCTTGAGGGTTTTTTTTTTTAATAAAAAATAAAGCCTGGACTAGAGCATTCATGCTGCTTTTTTTTTTTTCTTTTTTTTTTAAATTTTCTTTGCTCATGTCTCTTCACTATTTCTCAACATTCAGATGGGTTGACTATAATTTGACTGAGAGAGTAAAGATGTTGGGCTTTTTTTATTTATTTTTTAAATATCTGGAAGAATCCGGTATAAAGTTGAAACAATTTTCTGTACTACTCCTCTCCATCAGTCTCTTTCTTCGTTCTAACTTCATGCAAGGATTCTTGCTGACAGGTCTAAAGGGGCTCCCTTTCCTAGCTGACTTAATAGAGCTCATTCAAATAACTGAAAACAAAATAAAAGACTTTAAACATCTTGCATTTAGACAAGTTTTGTGTTAAAGAATGAGCGCTAATAATTTTATTTTTGGAAAGAAGAGCCCATAGTGGCTAGAAAGTCCGAACCAGCTAGTGCTTTAAAAAAAAAAAATTGAACAAGGTTTGTAGACCATACTCCAGATGAAACCTACAAAAGATTTCAAGTAACGTTTATAGAGTGTAAGGCAAAAGCGAAAAGTGAATAATCATACTGTGCTATGAGATGCAGGATGTGGGCATGGCAAATCACAAACTTTTGCATAGTGAAACTGCAATGTGATTAATGTAAAATGCATTTGACGCCTACAATGTAAGTTGTGTGAGGCCGTAATATTTGTTGTGACTTTAAGCCACATTCAACTACTTTCAATACTTATGCAGCGAAGCTTGTAGACCACTTATCTAAAAAAAAAAAATTAAGCACTTTGTTTTAAAGGAACAGTTCAGTGTAAAAATAAAAACTGGTTAAAGGCTGTGCAAAATAAAAAAGGTTTCTTATATAAAAATAATGTAATGTATAAAGGCTGGAGTAAGCAGATGTTAAACAAAACACTACTTCCAGCAGGCCCGTGAAGACCGGAAGAGGCTGGAGGGATGGGGCCATGACCGGGTGAGGAAGGGAAGGCAGGGCAAGGGATTGTGGGGGATGTAGTTTTTTCAGGAGGCGGCGGGAAATTGTGTAGGCAAAGGCAGGAGCGGGAAAATAGCCGGCGAACTTGTGTGTAAATGGCTGGGGCCTTTCCAATCCATTAAAGGTGTCCAGTTGTCCATTTAAGGGTAAAGGGGAAGTGTGTTCGGAAGAGGGTCCAAGACTTGACGATACTCAGGTCATGCTTTTCAGCTCTTTTAAGTTAATCAGCGACTTGAAGTCGTTGACTTGAGGAAAAAGCCTGCTATTGACAGTCTAAAAAGGAAAATCTCAAATTGTTAAAACTAGAGATTTCAAGTTTAGAGGCACCTGGAGTACATTTTCATCAAATCATGGAAGAGGTAGATGTAAATTGTGGTGGTCTAATTTATACCTGTACTAAAACCAAGAACATGATGCTCTGCAGGATTCAGATGCATTTAAAATTTTCTGGCCAAAATCTGCATGCTTTGACTGGTAGCAGTTTTCATTGAAATTATTAACATACTCCTTGTGGAATTTAGGTGTTTCTCCACCAGCTGAGAGAATGCCTCATCTGTCATAAGCTATTAAATTTGCTCATTATTTAGAGCCTCTGTTTACCTGCAGAGTACAGTTAGGTCTTTTATTGCTTTTGCACATGGCCGACCATTGATCAAATCTATGTGTGTGACAAATTTGCCCAGTATGGTTGGGTAAAACCAACTGCCCTCTGTGTCCAGTCCAAACTTGGACTTAACAAATCCTGGGTTTTCTTTGACAGGCACTGAGAGGGTGTCGGTATCGGTTTACATCCTTTCTTGTCATGGCTTCAGTTCACTTTAGGCAGCAAACTCCCCAGCCTGTTCACTGATCTTTAGTTTACAGGTTTAATATACAGTATCTGATCTCATTGCCTAGAAGCAGTTATACAAAACTGCCTTAGCTAAAATACAAAGCAATGACCCAATGTATGTTTAAAGGAATGTTTTTCAAAGTAGATTTGATCTTTGCATCATACATCGAAACCTCTTCAAAATCAAGAGTTCATGTAATGTATAATGTGCTATTCATCTTCTTGAGATTCGTTGGAGTACATGCACTTTAGTATTTGCATGCATTACCGCATAGCAACAAAGGGGTTAATGGACCCTATTCCTTTCTATTTGGACTGCACAGAACACTGCTAGGGACTTCTTAATCAGTTTACAAAAGGTGTATTCCATCTGCATCCGACAGCTGTGTCTGAACACTGCAACACCATTCGACATTGCTATGATGGTGATGTTGCTGCAAACCGGAAGCGAATGTGGGCCGGGAACAAAGAAAAAGATAGACAATATAACATAAGGTAAGAAATTTAGATGAGACCCACAACCCGACCTGCATCTATATACACACCGCAAAACTCCTTCCCTTATTCTGCAGGGTACCTGTTTTTTTTTTTTTGCAGGTACCTGACCCACTGCAGGACATCTTTACTGCTAAAGGGCTATAGTTGCCTTGGGCCAAAAATGTGCACAACATTTTTGTGCTATTGGTTTGCTTGTTAAGCTATAGTTTTTTTGTTTTTTTTTAAAGGAACAGTTTATATAAATAAGCTACACAGCAGCTTATTTATTTTAACAATAGTAGTGTTTCTTAAGCAAACACAGCAGTTTTACCAGTGCAGGGCAACACTGCATTATATCCATTACTTTAAAACACTTGTTTTTTGATGTTACTGTTCCTTTAAGTGAAAGTGTCCTAAAAAAGGGGGTGTCCAAAAACACTGGCATTCTTTGGTGTGCATTATGGATATGTACCCCAACACTACAGGTGCAGACTTTTCTTTAGTAACAACAGTTACATTCACATTTTTAGTGACTTTTTTAGCTATAAAAGGCTTCTGTGAGTATTGGCTCAGAGGCATGCAAAGATTTTAATTTCCTTAAAGGACATGTAAAGCCTACATTTTCCTACCATGTATATAAGTTGGGCATATCTTCCCCACCCAAGCCACATCATTTGTACTGCATACACCCCCTCCATTTGCCAGCGCCATCACATTTTCCTAAACCAAATAGCTTTCACCCGGGAGCCATTTTCCCTTTGACACATAATCAGTAACATTGACATCTGCAAACAGGACATGTATTCTGTAAATTTTATGCAATGCATACACAGGCACAACATACTTTAATAAAAAGTTCTGCTGGGGCTGCGAAATATAATGGGCAAGCTGAGCTCAGGAGAGGTGGTTAGGAGAAAAAAAAAAAAATAGGATAAGATAGTTAGAATTTCTATGGGAACCAGTAATGCTATCTCTTCATTGGCTGTTAAACTGGAGGGTGTGTTAAGTAATCTGAGCTGAGAAGAACTGAGCATGCTCATGAGCCAACAGCCAAAGTAAATTCCTGAGGGAGGGGGGCAGAGTAAGTTAGAGGAGTAGAAGGAATTCTATGTAATTAAGTGGATGTTGCAGCCTTACTGTTAACCTGTTAACATCCAGAGTGGCAGATATCTAAAATTTCAATGAGACTATTAACTACATTTTTGTGGTGAGGGTTTACATGTCCTTTAAATGATAACTAAAGAAGTAGCTAGAAAATGTTGTACATTATGTTTTGTGCTTCTGTAGCCCATTACCAGTAAAGATCTGTGTCTCCAAAGATGCCCCAGTAGCTCCCCATCTTCTTTTCTGCTGATTCACTGCACATGCTCTGTGCTGCTGTCACTTACTGAGGTTGGGAACCCACTCACAATATACAGTACACGGAATAGAAATGTCACAATATAAGGCTGATTAGTAAGTAATACAGATAATTACTACATGCAGCACAGAAACCAGTGCAAATAGCATCAGGATTTAATCAACCCTGTAGCATCAGCTTTTATTACAGACAAACCTAATTTTCTGCTGGATAATTAGTGACAACCCCTAAGTTTAGCTTCTCAACAGCTGCTCAGAGCCCACTGAGCATGTGAGTGTCACAGACACTTTCCAAGATGGTGACTCCCTGTGACAAGTTTGAAGTCCTGGATCATTGCTGCTATTGACAAGCTGAAACTTTAGGCTGGTGCAATAAGTTCAGTATATAAAATATGGCATAGTTCTCCTTTAAATCATGTCTTCTAAAGATATTTAGTAGATCATGGAAACAAGTACTGAATGGTGACCAGTTCAGTGCACTAGTAAGGTTGGGGGAGGGAGTCACTAGAACATTTGTATACTTGCACCATAAGAATTATGTAACTCTTCTACAATTTACCATTAAACATATGCCTTTAAATGGTCTATTCTGAGGCTGTTGATATGTTTGGCTTGGTGCCTGTTGCTGAAAAGTTATTATTCAGGCTACGTCAGTGTTGCTACTCTGCTATCATCTGTTCCAGGATTCTTTGTCTTAATATATACTGAACAACATGTAAAGTATGTCAGGCAGACAGTTTCTAGGGAAAGGCAACCAGGATGTACTGTGACAGGCTTCAGATTTATTGCGATTAGGTTAGAACTTCGGGGAGCATTGTCCAATCACTCTGCTTCGCTCCTCAATTTTTCTTCACTTAGAGATACCTAGTGCAACACCTTTAAATGAGATCTCCACCCAAAAGCTGTTATTTTGCATAAAATAAAGCAATTTACCAATATACAGTAATTGAAAACATCCGATACTTTGAAAGTTATTTGCATAAAATACATTTGTTTTTTATAATTGTATTTTTGTTTTTAATGGTTATTTGTAATTACGAGCATGTATTTATCCCTCCTGTAACAAGTTACAAGCAGTTATTCATGTCTTTTAATTTGAACATACACCTCTTCCTGATATACTGTGTCCTGTGTCACTCTGATGGGGTGCTCCAGGTAACCAAGGATGCATTGCCTCCAAGGATGCAACCTGCTTAATGGCAAGGTATGGAGACTTGGCAAGGATGTACAGATCCACCACTGCTTGATATAAGTCTTGTGACACCCTTTGGGAACCAATGTTTGGGTGATTAAATGATAAAAATGCCATATTTTATACACTTCCAGCAGACATGTGGGCACATATTCTAACATATATTAGAAGAAAGGAGGTTCCAGCTTTCCCTAAATCAGTTGTGATGGCTGATACGTTAAATAGCTTTAAGAAGGGGTTGGATGGCATATAGCAAGTGAGGGAATATAGCTCATAGTACAAGTTGATTCATGGAATGGTTCGATTGCCATCTTGGAGTTAGGAAGGAATTTTTTCCCCTTCCGATGCAAATCAGAGACTTCAGATGGTTTTTTTTGCCTTCCGCGGGATCAACTAGCAGTTAGGCATGTTATATAAAGACTTAAGGTTGAACTTGATGGACGTGTCTTTTTTTCAACTTACTATGTAACCAATTATCTGTATTAAGCCTTATTGTGTGTACTGTATATTTTGAATCTTGGAAAAGCAGTCAGCACATCGATTATCTCTCCTGTAGAGAATTGGTGCACGTTCCTCAGTGGCCACTTTCCACTGATATCACGACAACCTTTGTTTGCAGAACAGCACCAGACTCAATCTTTTTGTTTAAAAAGCCTTTATTTCAGCTTTGGGCATCACCGCAACGTTTCAGGCCAAGCGGCCTTTTATCAAGCTTACTGACACTCCATTAATCATGCAATTTATACTCTCCAACACCATCTAGAGGTCATTAACCCTTTAAGTGCCACAGAACGTAGAATCTACGTTCTGTGGATCAAAGTGCCACAGATCGTAGATTCTACATTCTGCAGCACTTCCAGGTTTGCGAGCGGAGGAGCGGCTGTTAGAGCCGCTCGCTCTGTTCCTTCACGAACCCCTGCCCCTAGACAACGAGCAGAGCAGGGAATCGTGTGGCCCCTGGGGCGCGATCGCCCAGGGGCCCCAAAGCAGCAGCAGGGACGCGTTTCCTATGCGTCCTGCTGCTGCCTGCACTTCACTTCCGCCCCCCCATGGCTGCTGACCGTTGGAGCTGGAGATCTGCTGCGTGGGACCCTTTATCAACGATCTGAAGCATCTACCCCAGGTAAGTGTAACATTTACACACACAAACACACCAACACACACTTATTACAGTAATATACACTTACATTCACACTTACACACACTCACACATAGATTTTTGGGGATTGGGGGGGTCACACACACTCACAGCACCCATGTACACGCGCACACGCGCAAATAACATGCAATTTACCCGTTGTGCACACGCATATGTACATATATGGCTTTGTGGCTTTTTTTTTTTTTTTCTTATCGCATCGTCTCTTTTTGGGCTAAAAAAAATGTTTTATTGCCGTTCCGAATAGCGTATTCGCTAACCGTACTGTGCAATAGCTTTTGTATGTTATTTTGGTGGTTATATTGCAATTTTGGGTATTTTGGTGCATTTTTAGCCATTTTATTGAATTTTTAGCCATTTAATAGCTCTGCATTTGTGTTGTTCACTTGTTTCTGTCCGTATAATCGATTTGGCCCAGCTAAAATATTCAAACGGTAATTCTGGTGGCCGATTACACTAGTGTGAAAAAAAAGCATTGATTTTTGTGGTTTTATTAGTTTTTGGTGATTTATTTGCATTTCACACTGTTCTGTGTTATTTTGTTTTGCCTATGTAAATTTTATCTACTATATATCCATTTGTGGGTCTCTGTGCGCCACATAGTTTGGTATATCTATGCATATTGGGCATCAAAGTGTTCAGTAGACCCCTGCGTTCATATTTAGGATGTTTTATGCTGATACGTTACAAAATGTGGGGCACATAATGGGGTAAAATTCAAGCTTTGTGACGATTTTCAGAAATTTGATAAAAACCGTTATGTTCAGCATTGCTTTGCAGTTTGGCAGTTTGCAGTAGAAACACTTATTTACCCATTTTGGATTCGTCAGAATGTGTACTTTCTGAAAATATATGGTTTTCTGGGGTCTCTGTACTGTTAGGTGGTCTAATGTCGCATAATACACACACCAGGTGCTTATATTGCAGCAGCCAGCGCGTCAGCTGTGAAAATGTCTATACATATTGTCATTTTGGGGTCTCTGTGCGCCACATAGTTTGGTATATCTATGCATATTATGCATCAAAGTGTTCAGTAGACCCCTGGCGCTCATATTTAGGATGTTTTATGCTGATAATCTACGAAATGTGGGGCATATAATGGGGTAAAATTCAAGCTTTGTGACGATTTTCAGAAATTTGATAAAAACCGTTATGTTCAGCATTGCTTTGCAGTTTGGCAGTTTGCAGTAGAAACACTTATTTACCCATTTTGGATTCGTCAGAATGTGTACTTTCTGAAAATATATGGTTTTCTGGGGTCTCTGTACTGTTAGGTGGTCTAATGTCGCATAATACACACACCAGGTGCTCATATTGCAGCAGCCAGCGCGTCAGCTGTGAAAATGTCTATACATATTGTCATTTTGGGGTCTCTGTGCGCCACATAGTTTGGTATATCTATGCATATTATGCATCAAAGTGTTCAGTAGACCCCTGGCGCTCATATTTAGGATGTTTTATGCTGATAATCTACGAAATGTGGGGCATATAATGGGGTAAAATTCAAGCTTTGTGACGATTTTCAGAAATTTGATAAAAACCGTTATGTTCAGCATTGCTTTGCAGTTTGGCAGTTTGCAGTAGAAACACTTATTTACCCATATTGGATTCGTCAAAATGTGTACTTTCTGAAAATATATGGTTTTCTGGGGTCTCTGTACTGTTAGGTGGTCTAATGTCGCATAATACACACACCGGGTGGTTATATTGCAGCAGCCAGCGCGTCAGCCGTGAAAATGTCTATACATATTGTCATTTGGGGGTCTCTGTGCGCCACATAGTTTGGTATATCTATGCACATTGGGCATCAAACTGTTTAGTAGACCCCTATGTTTATATTTAGGATGCTTTATGCTGGTAATGATACATGGACAATACGATGCTGGAAAGTTGAAGCTTTGAGGCAATTTTCAGAATATTTTACCAAAACCGCCAAATTTGGCAAAGCCTTGCGACTCAGTAGTTTGGGGCAGAAAGGCATGGGTACCCATTTTAGATTCTGTATAATATGTACTTTCCAAAAATATATGGGTTTGGGGGGTAAACATATATTTCTGTGTTTTTACCCCACAAAAATGCAGTCAATGTGTTGATTTTTCATTAGCTGAAGTTACCCACAGGACAATTTGTATGCGCTAACTTCATTTTGGGGCCTCTAAATGCCATATACTTTGGTAAACCTATGCACAGTGGGCACCAAACTGTTTGGAGGAACCCTGGCAATCATATTTAGGGTGCTTTTTCTTGGTGCGTAACGATACATGGGTGATATGGTGCTGAGAAATTGAAGCTTTGAGGCAATTTTCAGAATATTTTACCAAAACCGCCAAATTTGGCAAAGCCTTGCGACTGAGTAGTTTGGGGCAGAAAGGCATGGGTACCCATTTTAGATTCTGTATAATATGTACTTTCCAAAAATATATGGGTTTGGGGGGTAAACATATATTTCTGTGTTTTTACCCCACAAAAATGCAGTCAATGTGTTGATTTTTCATTAGCTGAAGTTACCCACGGGACTGTTTGTATGCGCTAACTTCATTTTGGGGCCTCTAAATGCCAGATACTTTGGTAAACTTATGAACAATGGCCACCAAAATGTTCAGAGGAACCCTGGCAATCATATTTAGGGTGCTTTTTCTTAGTACGTAATGATACATGGGTGATATGGTGCTGGGAAGTTGAAGGATTGAGGCAATTTTCAGATATTTCACCAAAACCGACAATTTTGGGAAAGCCTTGCGACTCAGTAGTTTGGAGCAGAAAGGCATGGGTACCCATTTTAGATTCTGTAGAATGTGTACTTTCCAAAAATATATGGGTTTGGGGGGTAAACATATATTTCTGTGTTTTTACGCCACAAAAAATGCAGTCAATGTGTTGATTTCTCAGTAGCTGAAGTAAAGTCCTGAACAATTTGGATGTGCTAACTTCATATTGGTGTCTCTAAATGCCAGATACTTTGGTAAACCTATGCATAATGGGTATCAAACTGTTCAGTGGACCCCTGGCAATCATATTTCAGGTGCTTTTTCTTGGTACGTAATATAGTTTGGGATATGCGGAACAGCAAAATAAAATGTTTGAAATGATTTTTCAAAATTTTTAATTTTATTTTGAAAAACCGCTATGTTCAGACAAGCTTTTCTGTTTGGTAGTTGGGAGTAGAGAGACATAGTTACCCATTTTGTAATCTGCAGAATGTGTACTTTTCAAAAATGTATGGTTTTCTGGGGTAAACCTATGGTTTCAGGATTTTTTGCCTTGGAATCTAAAGCATGCCGTTTTCTGCCTTAGTGCTTTCAAAATTCGGTAATATACTGCCGGGAGTTTTTGCTGTACAGAAGTCCTAAATCTCCCTAAAACTATACATATCTGGTATTGGCACGTTCGAGAGACATAAGGCTTTCCAAATCAGTTGGATTTTCATCTGTAAAATGAAATATTTTTCTGGTATAAATTGATATACGATGAAAAATGGTAATTTTTCATTTTTTTTTGGTATTTAGCACTATAAATTTTTTTGCACAGGTGGAAATACATGAAAACTCAGGCAGATTTAGAAAGCTCGGTTTCTACCGAAAAAACAATGTATAGTTTTCCTAGGTAAACTATAGGTTTCCCCTCAGAAAATGCCTTTAAAGTGAGAGAGCACAAAATGCTTAAAAACGGCTGGCATTTCGCGTAACCAAAATGTGAAATTCTGCTGGCACTTAAAGGGTTAATAAATGCAACTATAACTCTCATAACAATCAGAGTAGTGTAACAATACAAAACAAACACAATGTCCATATAAATATTGTAAGTAGGTGCTCAAACCTTAGGGTGAATATTCAACAGCATGTGTATATAACAAAATCTGTAAAACATAAGTGAATAAAAACTCATTAAAACAAAATTTTTTATATAATAAAATACTGGTTATTATTTTTTTTAAATAAACAATTGAGGTAAATATAATTATCTAAATGGGGCTCAAATCATATTCTTTATTGAGACCCCATGGCTCCAAGGTCTCCAATTTATGGATCCAGAATGCCTCTCTGTACAACAATTCCTTTAATTTATTACCTCCGCGTTGTTTAGTTTCCATGGTCTCAACTATCTGAAATTTTAGTTGGTTTACCCTATGTGCACACTCAATAAAATGCCCCACCACCACCTGTTCCTTTTTACCTGTATTAATAGCTGATTTATGTTCCCTAATATGCTCACGGACCGTCCGCTTGGTTTTCCTCACATACGCTAGATTCCATTTTTGGACACAAATGTGTATAAATATACAGAGGGTCTTCTAACAGATCTGTATGTCAAACCCACAGACCGAAATCTGCTACTTCATTTTAAATCTTTTCATCCGCCACAATTAAAAAAAGCATTACCCAAATCTCAATTGAGCAGGGTTAAACAGATAGTGGCATCAAATGAAGTAGCAGATAAGAGACTGGTGGAGATGTGTGAAAAATTCCGTGAGAGGGAATATCCTGATCATCTATTACAGACACAGTTGAAGGAGATACAAAAACAAGATAGGGCAGACATGCTAAAGGGGAAACTGAAAGGGGGAGAAAGTAAGGTCACATTTGTGACACAATACAATACGTTAAACAAACAAATTGCAAACATTTTACGGAGGCATTGGCCCCTATTAAAAGAGAATTTACCCCAGATTACATTGTTTGCTAGACACCTGTTATAGTTTATAAGAAAGGTAAATCACTGGCATCCATGTTGGTACACTCAGATATAAGACAAAATACAGATACAAGGAAAGGGAGGAAAGGAAAAATGGGGACTTTCCACTGTTACAATTGTAATTGTTGTTCCAATGTGCAACAAGGGGACAGTATTTTTCACCCTAGGAAGGGTTACCCCATAAAAATTAGAAGCCAATATACTTGTAGTTCCACATACGCGCTTTACATCATTAAATGCCCATGCGGGCTAGCGTATGTGGGGCAAACCAAGCGGACGGTCCGTGAGCGTATTAGGGAACATAAATCAGCTATTAATACAGATAAAAAGGAACAGGCGGTGGTGGGGCATTTTATTGAGTGTGCACATAGGGTAAACCAACTAAAATTTCAGATAGTTGAGACCATGGAAACTAAACAACGCAGAGGTAATAAATTAAAGGAATTGTTGTACAGAGAGGCATTCTGGATCCGTAAATTGGAGACCTTGGAACCATGGGGTCTCAATAAAGAATATGATTTGAGCCCCATTTTTAGATAATTATATTTACCTCAATTGTTTATTTAAAAAAAATAATAACCAGTATTTTATTATATACATTTTTTTTTTAATGAGTTTTTATTCACCTATGTTTTACAGATTTTGTTATATACACATGCTGTCGAATATTCACCCTAAGGTTTGAGCACCTACTTACAATATTTATATGGACATTGTGTTTGTTTTGTATTGTTACACTACTCTGATTGTTATGAGAGTTATAGTTGCATTTATTATTGACCACTAGATGGTGTTGGAGAGTATAAATTACATGATTAATGGAGTGTCAGTAAGCTTGATAAAAGGCCGCATGGCCTAAAGGCTTTTTAAACAAAAAGATTTACAGTCTGGTGCTGTTCTGCAAACAAAGGTTACTGTATATTTTGAGTCAGTCCCTATGCTCAGGTAGTGACAACAGCACAGAGCATGTGCAGTAAATCAGCAGAAAAGAAGATGGGGAGTTACTTGTACATCTTCGGAGACACAGCTCTTCCTTGCTAAAGGGCTGTGGTCCCTTGGGCTGAAGCCCAAAACATTATGTACAACATTTCTAGCCTACTTTTTTAGTTATGCTTTAGTTCTCCCTTATGATTGCTTTCAAACAGTTTAAAATTGTGCAGGACTGCTTGTTTGTTAGAGCTCCAATTTGGCTAACTATGTACATGCATTTCAAGAAAGAAGTATATCGAACCATAGAGAGCAAACTGAAATGAAGCTACAAAAGCGCATCCACTAGCAGAGAGAGTATACATATCAATGAAAGGTACACAACAGGGGCGTAACTACAGAGGAAACAAACCCTGCGACTCCAGGGGGGCCCAGGAGGTATAAGGGGCCCCACAAGACTCTAATGAGTAATTTTAATATATATTGGTAAACCAGGACAACCTCTGGATATTTTGGGGGCCCTAAAATTATTTTGCTGTGGGGCCCAGTAATATCTAGTTAAGCCACTGGTACACAACACAGGGTATGGCTAATAGGGGTATTTCTACCTCTACTTGATGTGGCTTCCACTATGTTCCACTAAGACTCATTATTTCTCTCTCTGATCTAAGCTAAACATATCTGTTATGACTACTTTTAACAACTGATAGATTAATTATGTTTCATGTCTGCTGTATGTATATCTGGATAAATAGTTACGACAGGTTATACACTTGCTAAGTAAACTTCCTGTGGTTGGTAGGCAACCCTTTTTTGGTGCCAGGAAGTTGCGGGGGTTTAAATTGACAATACTGTGGGCCTGGTTGCAATGTTTGAGTTCCAACAAATGGAAGACTAGTTCAACAAATCCTTAAAGGAACAGTTAAATCCAAACGTGAAAGTGTTTTAAAGTAATTAAATTATTATCTATCCTGCACTGGTAAGCATTTTGTGTTTGCTTCAGAAAGACTACTATAGTTTATATAAACAAACTGTTGTGTAGTCACGGTATCCTTTTCTCCTTTTTCAAAGCTGAAATCGGAGAACAGGCACAAGTTTGCATAACAGATAAGCTCTATAGAATACAACAGGATTCTACAAAACTTTTTTGTTATCTATGTCACCTGTGCATTTTCTCCTTTGTATAAGTTGAATGGCTGACCCCATGGTTACAAACAGCTTGTTTATATAAACTATAGTAGTGTTTCCTAAGCAAACACAACAGTTTTACTTATGTAGTGCAACAGTACATCATATTTTAATGACTTTAAAGAAAAACTAACCCCCCCCCAATTAGAAAAGCACCATCTACCACCCTAGATTCTGACCCAGCCCTCCCTGCCTTCTACCTGCATAGTGCATTATTCCAGAAAGTGACCATGGCCACATGCTCATTTATGTAGAGTAACGCAGCGGAGCTCATGGGCGACATTTAACGGGTCTTTGGTCTTTTTCTGTAAGGGAACGCTGTAAAGTTCTGTGTATTGCCAAAGGGAAGAAAGAAGACTGAAGACATGAAAGATGGTGCCCATGCACACATGAGGTTAGTTCACAAATATGTATAAGGCCCTTTGAACACAGTAGACGGTGTAATTTTGTAGCGAACAGATCGAAGATAGTTGAACACAGCAGAACTAATAGAACAGGCTAATAAAAGAATGAAGACATATGTTTAATGCAGGAACAGCATTCTGGTCCATGGAAAATATTACTTAAATACTTATTTATGGAAAAATGTATATTGTTATATTTAACAGCTATTTCTTATGTAACTTTAGCATATAAAAATCTGAATGAAAACATGAAATAAGAGGGTGATTTAGACAAGCTGTTTGTTGACAGTGTCTTGAGATCTACTGATCACCAGCTAAAGGTCTACTGGTAGATCCTGATTTGCCTTTTGGGCAGCCCCGGTTAAAAAGTAAAGTAAACAGCCCACCCCTCAATCTGGCATTCCTTCCCCAATTTCATAGTAGCAACTTTTCAGGAAGCCCCTGGATCTCATATACTGGAGTTCTTAACATCAAATTGCACAATAAGGTTGGCAAGTACCATGTTTAGCTTTGCCATATCTGGTACTTGGCTCCCTGGCAGTCAGCGCTGAGCAGAAATCGAGTCCAGGCTTCTAGTTTGCACTCTCCTGTTCTGTATTCACCACTAGACATAGCATGTACCTGGTGAACTGAAGGCACTTTATGTGCTATAACCACAGCAAATGTTATAGACTTACCTTTTCACAAAATATGAAAGATGGTATACATTAAGACACACAGCATGTACATGTGATAGCTTTGAGAATTTGTATTTTATGCTTTCTCATATACAGGCCTTGATAGCAGAAATGCACTTTGTATGCTTCCCTTTGTAGAGTGATTTACAAACACTGCAAATTTACTTCAGTGCAGTAATTCATAGAAACTGCCTATAGATTTGCTTTTTTTCATTCTGCCTGCAGTAGACATATCAATGATTTTGAGTAACTTCACCTCTGGCACATTTCAGCCCACTATTTTTGGTTTCAATATTTTTCGCTTCAGTCTTCAGCTTTTGTTTCAATGGGTTTATGAGAGCATCAAAGAAATGCACATGTTAAGATCAACTGTTACACAATACCTTGTATGCAGCACTGGCATTTCAAACCAACAGCTCCTACGGCATTTGAGTCTTTGTAATGAATATCAGCATGGCATAATATTATGACTCAAGTAATGTGAAACATAAAGGAGGCCCATGGGTGTCCGCAAAAAAATTCTAAGGGGGGGGGAGTAAGATAATAACACATAGGGTAACATCCCACTGGAGATGAACTTACTCATAACAATAACAAGATACCCTAATTAAGGCTTGTCTTGAGGTGGGAAGTATAAAAAATATTTAGTTTTTTTGAGAATTAAATTTAAAAACAATTTCTTGGAGCTAGCTGGAGAAGTCAGGGTGGGGCAACTGCCCCATCTTGCCCCCTTCTGTGAACACCCATAGAACAGCCTACTTTTTTTGCAAAGGCTGTATCAGCTGTATCTCCTGGAAATGCATCCTACTGTGAAGGTATTTCCAGTCAACTGTGACAAGGTTCACAGATAAAAAATTCTAAACAACAATGTAATGTAGCTACGAAAACATTTGCTCTAGACTTTGGGGCCCATTCACTAAGCTCGAGTGAAGGATTCGAATGAAAAATACTTCGAATTTCGAAGGATTTTTTGGGTACTTCGACCATCGAATGGGCTACTTCGACCTTCGACTACGACCGTCGACTTCGATTCGAACGTTTCGAAGGAAAAATCTTTCGACTATTCGACCATTCGATAGTCAAAGTACTTTCCCTTTAAAAAAAACTTCGACCCCCTACTTCAGCAGATAAAACCTACCGAAGTCAATGTTAGCCTATGGGGAAGGTCCCCATAGGCTTGCTAAACTTTTTTTGATCGAAGGATTTTCCTTCGATCGTTGGATTAAAATCCTTCGAATCGTTCGATTCGAAGGATTTAATCGTTCGATCGAAAGAAAAATCCTTCGATCGATCGAACGAACGTTTAGCGCTAAATCCTTCGACTTCGATATTCGAAGTCGAAGGATTTCAATTCAAGGGTCGAATTTCGAAGTATTTTTAACTTCGAAATTCGACCCTTAGTGAATCTGCCCCTTTGTGTTTATTTCTTGGTGTACATATTACAGTAATTCCATGTCCGGTACTCTTAGCTGTTCTTTCATTTAATTCGTTATTCTATTAAATCTTTTACTTACAGTACAGACTTTAAGGGGCAGATTTATTAAGGGTCAAATTGAAAATTTGAATTAGAATTTTTGATTTTTTTTTATAGTCAAAACTGTCAAATTTGACTGGGAAATTATCCAAACTCAATTCAAGTTTTTTTTTAAAAAAAAAATTTATTAAATTTTCGTGATTTATCATACTCTGTCCCTTTAAGAATTAGAATTTGACTATTCACCAACTACAACCTGCTGAATTACTGTATACGTCAATGGGAGAGGTCAAGGGATCAATTTGGTGATGTTTGTAGCCTTCCTGACATTTGAGTTTTTTTCTGAAAAAAAACTCGAATCGAGGATTCTATAATTTGAATCAATTTCAGTTTTCGGATCGGAGTTTTAACAATTTGATTTTTTAATACATTTCCCCCAATTTAATATCACATTTAAGAGCGTTTAATAAACTGTCATGAATTCAAAATTCAACCCTTGATAAATGTGCCTTTTTTTTAATAGTCCTAAAAGATTTCATTGCTTTCATGATGTGGCGAACAGAGATCTTGCAATGCTTTTGTGTGCAGATTTGCAGTGGTTCTGCAGCAAACCATTTCTATAAGCTGGAGGGGTTACGTGCAGCTCTGCTGTCCCTGACATCTGATACTGTCATGTAATATTAATACAATCTGGGGGCTGTTAAAAGGCTTATATTGATTCTGTTTTTGAACACAAGGCATTTTCTCTTCCTTCACTCTAAACCCACCCACTGCTCTTCTTGGCAGTTCTGTGGTGAGTGCTTTTGTTTTTGTCACATGGCTCATGCTGAGTTTTCTGCATGCTGTCATAGTGTTCCCCCTTCCGTGGTTTCACGTGGGTTGGACAATTATCTACAGCCCCTGTGGAAAATACTCATTTTTTCTCCTGTAGTAATGAACAAGAGAGCTACCTTACAGTTTTTTATTTATTTGTTCTGGCATTAAAGGCTAATTCTTACACAGTGGATTTGATGGATAAGTAAACAAGAGGTTTTTACATGGTATTAGTTCTGTATATATATAGATATAGATATATAGATATATAGATATAGATATATATATATATATGTATGCAATGTCGAATATTGACAAGTCCTTACTTAAAAGCAGCGCAAACCAGAGTTTAAAAAGTTCACTTGTTTATTATCAAAACCTTAAAACATTCTGTGTGGATTGACATTTCAGTCCTGGTCTAAGAGCGTTATGAAGAATATCGTTATCTTGATGACGGTCTTAGACCAGGGCCAAAATGTCGATCCACACAGTATGTTTTTAAGATTTTGATAATAAACAAGTGAACTTTTTAAACTCTGGTGTGCATTGTTTATAACAAAAGACTTGTGTGTGTGTGTGTATATATATATATATATATATATGTATGTATGTATATAACAACCCACTACGGTGCACTCATGACCCAAAGGCCAACAGCCTGGGTGCAGGTCAAACGAACATGTAACCAATACAAAAAAAGCCGCACTCCTAGGTCTTATCAAATAAAGAATTTTTCAAGTGTTTGTTTATTCAACGTTTCGGCAACAATCCGCGTGCCGTCTTCAGGAAAGTGAACAACATATCACAGTGCTCGTGCTTTTAAAGGTGTTCTATGGCGCCAAAACCCATTTGGGTGACGTCATCATTATGTGTCAGACCTGTCAAGGATGCCATACATCGTATTAAATATTACAAAAGGGGCTACAAAGTCACAATCTAGTGTAGATAGATGGTGTTATAACCCTCCCATTAGTCACAGTGTTAACAAAAAAATGCCAGAATAAATATGTGCCCCGTGCTTACATCACGAGTGACAGTGTCAGTGCTCCGGTGCAGTAAAAAGCAAAATAGACATACAGCCATCCGGACTCATTATGACACTAACTTAAAAAATAGGATATTGTACTTGCCCCAGTCGGATCTAGAAAGCCGAATACGAACTCCCTTGTTGCCCTTTGCTAGCGCTGTGCGCACCAGATCACGGCTGCCCGTAGCTCTCACTCGTACCGACTCCTCGTACCGCATCTCATCTCAACGTGCTGTTCCCCTGCTCGTGAGCGTATCAAGCTCTGCCCCCATCACCATGGGAACCGGACGCTCAACCTTTAGGTGCGGTATTTTGGGAGATTGAGTAGGGGCTTAAGGCACATCAAGGGAACCGGCACATCTTAATTGCGTTACTGTAGGAGGAACATCACGGAACACCAAGTGCTCCTCGGTGTTCCATTGGTTAACATCACCTTACCTGGCATCACGTAAACGGGTCTCACCTCCCGTCCTCCCGTGTGTCAAGTTGTGTGCTGATTTCTACAGATTAATAAACAGTGCCCGGTTAGTCCCCACTCCCCTTGTACCTGCCACCATTGCTCCACGTTACTGCAGTCGCACGGAGGTCCATGCTGTTCGAATCTAACTGTCATCAGAGAGATGGGGCAGCTCTATTTTGCTTTTTACTGCACCGGAGCACTGACACTGTCACTCGTGATGTAAGCACGGGGCACATATTTATTCTGGCATTTTTTTGTTAACACTGTGACTAATGGGAGGGTTATAACACCATCTATCTACACTAGATTGTGACTTTGTAGCCCCTTTTGTAATATTTAATACGATGTATGGCATCCTTGACAGGTCTGACACATAATGATGACGTCACCCAAATGGGTTTTGGCGCCATAGAACACCTTTAAAAGCACGAGCACTGTGATATGTTGTTCACTTTCCTGAAGACGGCATGCGGATTGTTGCCGAAACGTTGAATAAACAAACACTTGAAAAATTCTTTATTTGATAAGACCTAGGAGTGCGGCTTTTTTTGTATTGGTTATGTATGTATATATATATATATATATATATAGATATATATATCTCTTAGTCCGTTTGCTCCAGCGGGGAGCATAGGGCCTCAACGGCACTCCTGCCCAGTTAGACAAACTTGTCCACGTCCTTAATGTCAACTCCTTGCAGCTGGATTTGATCTTGCTGCTGGTTGTTAATCCTCATGGTTTCTGTTTTGTTAGTGTTGATCTTGAGGCCAGTTTCTGCTGCTTCCTCTGATAGACGTGTGAGTTTCTGCTGTGCATCTTGTTGTCTGTGCGACAGGAGGCTGACATCATCTGCAAAGTCTAGGTCCTCCAAGATTTTAGTGAAGGACCAGTGGATTCCTGTGTTGGCATTTTGTGTAGAACTCTTCATAATCCAGTCTACTACCAACAGGAAGATGGTTGGTGACAACATGCAGCCTTGTCTCACCCCCGTCCGCACTTCAAAAGGCTCTGTCATTTTTCCTTTATGCGCAACCTGGCATGTGGAGTTGTTGTAAAGTTGTTTGATAATGGAGATGAATTTTGGTGGTATCCCATAATGTGCCATAAGTTTCCAGACGACCTCTCTATCTACGCTATCAAAGGCCTTCTCAAAGTCTACAAAGATTGTGTAAAGTGGAGACTGCCATTCCAGTGATTGTTCTATGATGATGCGCAATGTTGCAATGTGGTCCGTGCAAGATTTGTCCTGCCTGAAGCCTGCTTGCTCATCTCGCAGTCGTTTGTCTAGAGCCTCCCTCAGTCTCAGCAGCATGATTCGTGTGAGTACCTTGCTAGGTACAGATAGGAGCATGATGCCTCGCCAGTTGTTGCAGTTGGAGAGGTCGCCTTTCTTGGGAAGTTTCACCAGATGCCCTTCCCTCCACTCTTTTGGCACGCTTTCCTGCTCCCAGACTTTCTGAAGCAGTGGGTATAGCATGTTCGTGGTTGTTATGACGTCCGCTTTTAGGGCTTCAGGTATGATACCATCTGGACCTGCTGCTTTCCCAGCCTTGATTTCTTTTACTGCTGTGATGATCTCGGCTCTACTGGGTGGGTTGGTGTTGATGTCCAAAAGGCTGTCTGCTGGTGGGATGAGTGGAGGCTCCTCTAGAAGTGGCCTGTTGAGGACTTCTGCAAAGTGCTCGACCCATCTCGTTCGTTCTTGGCCTTCGTTGGTAATGGTGCGGCCTTCTTTGTCCTTTGTTGCACATGATAGCTGTGTGTTCTTGCCTGCGAGAGTTCTGGTGATCTCATACAATCGCTTCATGTCCTGTTTCCCCGCTGCCGTTTCTGCCTCCTCTGTAAGGTCGTGGATGAATTTCCTCTTATCCGCTCTACAGCTCTTTTTCACCATCCGATTTGTCTCCCAATACTGTGCTTGGAGATCCATCTTTTCCTGATGATTTTGACGATTATTCATCTTCTGTTTGAGTTCTTTTCTTTCAGTCATAAGATCCCATGTACCCGGTGACAACCATTCCTTGTGCTTTCTGTTCTTTTTCCCCAGGACTTCTTGGCAGGTATATATATATATATATATATATATATATATATATATATACACAAACACATAATGTTTAGGTATTACTGGAGTTTGGTAATTGAAAGGAACAGATGCAGATAAAATAAACAGGAGAATGAGAAGCAGAAAAGACAGAAATATTTTGTTTTTTTTTAATAATAAAAAGCTTGGCACCTAAAACCTGCCAACTTTTAAAAATCTTTTGCTAGAGGGTAAAAAAAACCCTAATCATCAAGCTGAGGTATTCCAATGCTGAAAACATGGTTTTAGTACCTGAAGGCTTACCCTTGTTTGGAGTGCCTAGGCCTCCAGATCCTAGCAGTCACAGCTTTGTTATGCAACCCCCCCCCCTCATGCACCTGATTGCTGGGGAGCTGTGGCTCCCCGGTGCTCCCCATAATGCAGCTGGAGGCATGCTGCCCCTGAAATTTTGCCGCCCTGGCCTTTGTGGCCTTGTCTCAAAATGTCTACTCCTCCCCCATCTACTAAAAACATTTAAACATGAAATAAACCCAATATGACTGTTTTGCCACCAATAAGGTTTAATGTGGTTTAGTTACAATGAAGTACAAGGTACTGTTTTATTATTACAGAGAAAAAGGAAATCATTTATTTAAAAAAATTTATTATTTGCTCCATGGGAGATGACCATTCCATATTTTGGAGCTTTCTGTATAACTGGTTCTAGAATAAGGAATCCCATGCCTGTACCTTTTTTTCTTGCAATGCAGGGGGTTTGGTCTATTTCACACTTTATTTGAATTTTTAATATCTCATCCAGCGTTTATTTTGCCATGGCCTAATAATTGGTATTACAAGACAAGAATAGAGGATTATATAAATGAAAGGATGTTAAAATTAGGAAGTGGAAGAAAGGGAGGAAGGTTGGAGCAGGTTGCAGAAGTCAGAGAAAGGCAAATAGTTGAAGGGAAAGTGAGACAGGTGATTTTACCACTTTTGTTGAGTAGAGCTATTATTACCAAATGCTTAGTAGTCTCTAATACTAGAATAGAAAACACAATTGTTGTCGCACAATTATTAAATATACCAACCAACCAATTATCTTACTGTGGGCTGTGTCATATTCTCTGCACCACTGAGTATTTCTTCCTCTATCTACCCTTCCTTTTATAAACTGTTATGAGAACACACAACACCCACCCACATACTCACATAAATTACATATTAATTATAAAACAGTAAAACATCAATAATATATTTATTAGCAAGCTTATGAATACTCTGTACTCTTTATCCACCAGGTGGACTGTGATGCTGAGAGGCAGTGAAGAGAAATTGAAACATGCCTATTTTGCCCCTTATTTTGTTGCCACCCCACAGCATCAATATAAACACCCTTGTGAGTGCAGACAGAGGAGCAAGCAAAGGTCAGCAGATCTGCGTGATGCCGGCTGGGGCTTAGCCCCTTAAAGGAATGTGTACTACTATTGTACTAAGTTACAGTTTCTATAAATCTGACCACATTTGCATTCTGCTTCTTTATCTTAACCTTTCATTGCCACATAATTTCCAGAAATGCACATCCAAACCCACCCACCCTGCAATTTTTAAAAATTTTGTTCAGGTTCAGTATATAGGAATTTCCTGGTGAAAACAATTAGTTTATTTAGGAAAACTATATATTTATTTGAGCACAAGCTGTATTTTTTTTAAATGTCCCTTCTAAAACAAGATCTATGACTCCAATAGGAACATGTAATAATAGAAACTAATTTTGCACAGGTGCGGTAACCTGTAGCAGCCAATCAGCATGTAGCATTTATCGGTCACCTGTATAAAGGCAAATATTTTGGTTTCCATGAGTTTCCGCACCTATGCAAACATAGTGGCCTTTATTATACATGGGGTAAAGACTAAAAATATATATTTATTATTAATATAGAGAAATATGTCATTACAACTTTTGTATGAGCAAAAACAAAAATCAGTAAAGGTAATGTTTTTTAGCTGTAATTTGGATCACCACGTATTGGTCGACTAAAAAACATTTAAACATTAAGGGGCAGATTTACATAGGGTCGAATATCGAGGGTTAATTAACTCTCGATATTCGACTGCTGAATGTAAATCCTTCGAATATCGAAGTCGAAGGATTTACCGCAAATAGTTTGATCGAACGAAAAATCGATCGATTGAACGATTAAATCCTTTGAATCGTTCGGTTCGAAGGATTTTAATCCATCGATCGAACGATTTTTCTTTGACCAAAAAATTGATAGAAAGCCTATGGGGATCTTCCCCATGGGCTAACATGGCACCTCGCTAGGTTTTAGGTGGCGAAGTAGGTGGTCGAAGTTTTTTTTAAAGAGACAGTACTTCGACTATCGAATGGTCGAATAGTCGAACGATTTTTAGTTTGAATCGTTCGAAGTCGTGGTCGAAGGTCGAAGTAGCCAATTTGATGGTCGAAGTAGCCAAAAAAATCATTCGAAATTCCAAGGTTTTTTTTATTGTATTCTTTCACTCGAGCTAAGTAAATGGGCCCATAAATAAACCTAATACTATTGTTTTGCTGCTAATATGGATTCATGCAATTTACTTAGTTTCTGGTACAAGATTTTATTATTTTAAATAAGTAATTTAAAAAAATTTAACTACTTACTAGGAATCTGTGGGAGATGGCCAGATAAGTGATTCTATAGCTGAGCCAAATTTCTATAGTTTTATGGAAATTCCTGTCGTGCAGTGATCCACAATTCACAAAATACAAAACCTTTTTTAAATAACCAGAAACATGCATACTTTAGATTTCTATTGAAGACCCCCAACCCCTGTGGTAATCCCAGACTACCATATAATTTTGGGAAAACCTCACTTCAAAACTTGCACTTTACAGTATCTTCTCTCTCACAACAACAATATCATAAATATGATTTCCAGGAGGCTTCTGAACACGTTGATACCCAAAATGAGTAGGATTATTCAACTATTTGGCATGTAAAGACCCCCAAAATATAAATGGTGAATACCATTTTTCATGGGTAACACTTTGCCCCCCCAACTATAACACATTATCACACACACACAAAATGTTATTACCTTGTAGATTCCTTTAATTGTGTTATAATCCCCCAAGAAATCATATAGGGGCAGTAAGCCTTGTGTCATACAATGGCATAAATACACAGGTGTAGTAAATGAAGATTGCGTATTATTTAAAATAATGTAACTTCTACTTTCATGGTGAACAAAACCTAATTTACAACAAAAGCTGCAGTCCTTTTGTATCTGTAACCTCGATGTGTAAACAAACCAATCACTTGTAAATGAGTTGCATATTGTTTGTTTGAATTTAATATTTGTTGGATGTAATTTTCATAGAGAACAATCTATTAGCTTTTTAGTATGGCTCTTTTCAAATATCTCTTTCTGAAGATGGTCAATAAGCAAGACAGCTGTGTTTTAGTCAGTTGACTAATTTCCCTACTTCCCTACCATTGTTTTTCCCAAATTTGCTATGTAGTGTTTGAATGACTGAAAGAAAATAATAATTTACTGGAGTGCAGTTTTACTTTGAAGAACGTGCCTTTCTTCTTTCCTTCATGTTGGTTGAATAATTAATGTGTATCCCTTGCAGAGCACTGCTCAAGCTAGCACTTAAAGCAGCCACTACCAAATGGTAGTTTTTCTTGTGGAATTAAAACACTGCTAGAAAACTCAAATATTGTCTGCCCTGGTCGTTTGAGACTACAGATTACTTTACTGTTGTATAAATGATTTGACCATTTAAAATCTGCAGTTTAAATACTATTATGTGAACTAAATAAAAGAAAAGGAAACCACTTCCACTTTCTAACTTCCTAGTTTTGCCAAGCAGAGAAGAATCTGGTAAAAAAAAATTCACCAGTCCTTAAAATAGGCTGTAGCCATAGGTGAATTTATATTAAGATCTGCTCATTTGGTGAGCTTCATAACCAATTTTGACAACCAGGGGCCCATAGATTGGCCAATAAACCATCAACTTGGTTCGGAAGGGCTCATTTTTTCATTGAACAAATTATCCTGTTTAGCATGTGTGGGGGGGGAGTGATTTCAGGGAAAAACAAAACCATTTTCAATTAGTGCTTTATAATGGCAACAATTAGGACATTCTAGTTTTTTGTTTTCATTAAAAGAATAGGCAGAATACAGTTTAATTCAACATGTGCTTGATGTATTTGATAAGGAAAAAAAACTCAGCTTTTGTGAAGGTCCTGTCCAGTTTGATGAGTATTTGGCCATGCCTTTATATGGCTAAATCCAAGTGATCAGATATATGCAAGGTTAGCTACCGAATGTGCTGATAAGAGAATGTATCAGAAAACAAAATAATGGGCAGATTTTATAACGTTGAATGTTAAATTTGAATTTTCAATTTTTTTTTGTGTCAAAACGTACAAATTCAAATGTAAAATGTTAAATGTGAGATTCCTGGAAACAGTTCTAATTTGAACATCTGCTAAGTTCATTTAAAAGTCAATGCCAAAGGTCCGTTGAACCATTTGAATATGTTAACTGCCTTCTTGACATTCAAGTTCTTTTCAGAGGAAAACACAATTCAAATACGTTTTCAATTTTCGGGTTGGGACTATTAGACATTCGAGTTTATTTCCTAAATAACCTCCCATTCTAATTGTGAGTACATGCGAATGTATTAGCTTAAAAAAATAAATAAATAAAAAAATTCACATAAATTCGAAATTCAACCTTTGATAAATAACCCCCCATATGAGCAAGATAGCATTATATATTGTATTATCATGCCCAAAACCTATGCAAAGGACTAGAAGAATGAAAACGTGGCGTTATCATCTGCAGTGAAGGTGTTGAAAGCATGGCTACTTTTTCTCATAGAAACGCATGCCTCTGTCAATTTGTATAGTAAGATGTCCCAAACTTAAACACTGTGCTGAACTAAATATGACACCTTGGTTGTAAGTGATCATACACACCCACATGCAAAGCAATTGTTCTCCTGATGATAGGAAGTGGCTACAAAACCTGATATATGATGCTGATGAGTTACAAGCTGTTTTGCAAATTGTGACTCTGTGATTTCCTCCTTGAGCTGCATTTGCTTAATTCTAAGCAAAGACCACTAGGTCTGGAAATTCCTGTAAATGGATAGTTCTACATTCTTCTATTTCATCATTATTTAATATTTCTGTCCAGTTATATCCAATTTTACTATATTAGTAATGCCTGCAGGGCTGCTAAATTTGCCTCAGTGCAATATGTTATAATACGCACAATATGTTTTTGTCAATACAAATATATCTTTTCAGTTCACTGCTTTCACCCACTCATGTTTTCCAGGAGCAGCTCAGTAACAGGGGAGGGTTTACACTGACAGTCTGTTAAACTTTGATACATTATATGGGGTGGGGGTTGATGGCTTTAATTTTTGATACATTAGTTGATACAGTATATTTCTTAACAACAGTAGTATCTGTCCTTACAGAGTATACTCACTTAGTTTAAAGGAACAGTTCAGTGTAAAAATAAAGCTGCGTATATAGGTAGGATAAGTGAAATAATTTTTTTTTCTAATATAGTAGTTAGCGAAATGTAATCTATAAAGGTGAGACTGAACAGATATCTAACATAAGAGCCAGTACACTACCTACTCCTTTGCAGCCAGTTGGTAATATCTTTGAAGAGGCGCCACTTGAGACATAACTGTTTGGCTAGTTTGCTTTTGATCCTTAGCATGCAGGTCAGACTCACTCATTGGTTACTGACTGGTATTAGGTTAGGGTCTGGCCACATGGGCAGATTCGGGGAAATTAGTCGCCAGGCGACAAATCTCCTCTTCTTCGCAGCGACTAATCTCCCCGATCTGCCATCCCCTGCCTTTCGCCAGCTAAAATTAAACTGCCTGGGGGCAGGCACACGGAGCGCTTTTTTTTCCATAGTCACCTGTAATTGCCTCACTAGGAAACTTCGGGGGACTTCGGAAAACAAAACGCTCTGTGTGCCTGCCCCCAGGCGATTTACATTTTAGCCGATGGAAGGCAGATCGGGGAGATTAGTCGTCGTGAAGAAGAGGAGATTTGTTGCCTGGCGTCTAATCCCCCTGAATCTGCCCGTGTGGCCAGACCTTAGAGAGCTGCAAAGGAGGAAATTAGGTTTTGACTATTAGATAAGACATCTGATCATTTCAGCCTTTATAGATTACATTTTAACTAAATTAAAAAATATTTTGCATATCTATTCACCTAGTTTCATTTTTACACTGAACATTTCCTTTACCAAAAGCAGTTGTTACAGTTCATTGCTTACAATCAACTGATGCAACTGAGATATATCAACTAACGTAGTACATTGTAATTTTTCAGACTTTAGACAGTAGGCAGTATTGAAGGCTAATATCACATGCAGAAATTTTGTTCACCAACATATAAACCATTGATTTTGTCTCCTGTCATCAATTGTATACAGGGTCAGACTGGGCCGGGCAACCGGGAAAAAACCTGGTGGGCCCCAGCTCTCGTGGGCCCCGTCGGCCCAGACCCAATCCCTGCCACCTGTCACCGATGCCGGGAATCTCCTCCTCCTGGAAAGTAAAAGGAAAAAGGTATGTGTGTGTATACAAACACAGGGCAGCCATCAGGGGGGGGACTGGGGGGAGAGTTGTAGGGGGCCCCGAGGGTAAGGGGGCCTCGCCACTCTACACTTACTTGATTAGCCAGGCCCCCCATCTTTCTGAGAGCTGCTGACTTCGGGAAGGCATGGACGTTTAAGGGGTCCTGACCACCAATTTTCTTATAATGTGGGGGGGGCCTGGCCACCAATTTTTTTTTCCTCGTGTGGGGTCCTAGCCACCAATATTTTTTAATGGGGGCCCTGGCCACAAATGTTTTTTTATGGGGGGCCCTGACCACCAATATCTTTTTATTTTTTATTAACATGTGGGAACCCTAGCCACCAATATTTTTTTGTTTTTTTACTGTGTGGTAGGGGCGGACTTGTAGGTGGGGCTTGCGGTGGGCGCAGACCAGGGGGCCCAGGAAATTTTGTCGGATGGGGCCCTGCGATTTCTGATGGCGGTCCTGTACACAAACACACCCATGCATACACTCGTGGGGGAGGGGACGGACTTTAGGGGCTGGGGTCGTGGGGGGCCCTTAAGACAACAACCCCGGTGGGCCCTGGGCCCCCCAACCCAGATTGTATATGCACAGTGCAACTAATGCAATCCCCTTGTCACAGTGCTATTGTATTCCTCACACATACCCTGGGCAGGGGACCAAATCAGTGATTTTAATATCAGCAGACACATTTCTATCATCCTATTTTTCTATCCTTTGGCATTATAATGCCCTGATAACATAGGCTCCTGCATTGTGGGGCTGGCCTCCTAAGAGTTCTTCAAAGCTGTTGATTAGGGACCAAGCTAGAGACCCTCTAAAGCAGTGATCCCCAACTAGTAGCTTGTGAGTGACATGTTGCTCTTCATCCCCATGTATGTTGCTCCCAGTGGCCTTAAAGCAGGTGCTTATTTTTCAATTTCAGGCAAGTTTTGGTTGCATAAAAACCAGGAGTACTGCCAAACAGAGCCTCAATGTAGGTTGACAAGCCACATAGCTACCAAATGGACAATCACAGCACTTATTTGGCACCCCAAAACATTTATGCAGATACCTGTAACTGTAATTTCAGTATCATTGTTTAAATAAATTTATTTGGTGAGACCCGACTATGGTACAGCATAAGTGTAAAAGATTTGCAGTGCACGTTTGGCAATATCACAAATGCTAGGACCAGACGATACGGATTCTCCGCAGACGGCTGCTTCCCTTCTCTTTCATTCGGCAGGGTGGATTTCGATGTGAAATGCAAAATGTCATGTTTCGGCGCTGAAATCCACCACGTCTGCCTGAAGACAATGCTTCTAGGTGCAGGCAGGCATTAACAGAGGAGCAAAGGGAGAGTGGATTCTGAGATAAATGCAGCAACGCAGGCCAAGATCAGCAATCGTCTGGCCCTAACTACAATGTCAGGATCTTTCCTTGTATGAACAGCTTTAGACTATAAAGCTACTGGGCATTCTTAGTAATGCTATAATGAAAATATACAGTATATATCCTCTTTCTCTTGAGGTGATTTATTTCCTTAGCTTATTGTGCCTTTTTCTGGCACTTTTTGTTGTGCCTTTCAGATTAAGTGCTCAACTGCTACCACTGTGCATTGTGATAAAGGGCAAGGCTTTCCATCATACATTTTATATAGCAACATGGGGGATGGTCAGCTAGTTTCAAACAGGATTTTCTAGACTATCAGGATACAAAAAACAACAGCATTTTCTTTGTTTCTTTTTTCTACTACCCATTACTAACAATCATTTTAAGTCTTCTGTTCTAAGAAACATTCTCTCGAAACAAACAACACACGTCACGCAGAGTTTTCATTGGAGTTATGTATTCACTGAAGCATTATACAGTTTTGAATATGTAAAAATACAGTGTACGGGAAAAGGCAGCTTTCTGAAATAAATTCTTGCTGTATTTTTAATTTCTTGATAATTCAAAGACTGCAAATGGAATTCAGAATCTCAGATTGGATAACACTGAATAATTTCACAATTCACAACTTGCACAGAAGAGAAAATGTGTGAAACTGACATACAGGAGAATTATGAAGCTTCTGTAGGGGCAGATTTAGCTTTATAGTGCTTAGTCATTAACTATTTCACTGCCGAATGGATGAGATCAAGGGATTCTAGGATAAGATAGGATTGCCTGGTTCTGTTAATTCCTTCCATAAAAAGGCCATATGGAGGAGGAAGTATCTGTTTGTTCCACTAAATAAGCATACATAAGCATTCCTACATATTATGCTGTTTTCCTGCAGTCCTCTCCTAATCGAATGCAGTTTAAAGGCTGCATTTCCTGGATTTTAAAGGGGTTGTTTACCTTGTATGAGTATGATGTAGAGGGTGATATTATGAGAGAATTTGAAAGTAGTTTTCATTTTTGTTTGTGGTTTTTGAGGTATTTCATTCAGCAGCTCTTCAGTTTTCAGTTTCTGAGGTCTAGTGACATTGGGGTGGGTGCCATCGGGCCAGTAACTTCAATGTCCTTTATGGATTTTCTAATTTGGAAATTTCGGACAGGCAATTTTCATGTGGACAGCCCTTCCAAAAACCTGGATGTCCAGGTTAAAATTGGACAAGTGGCAAGTCTTATAATAAGTCACAGAAGAACTCTAAAGTAAGTTATAATATTGGGGTTACAAAAGTTTTGACAAAACTATTTAAACGAATGAAATTACTAAGCCTGATTAAAACTGATTTCATTTTCTCCTGCAGCATAAATATACCAAAGGAAAAAACTCAATCCATTGCCTTCTGCCCCTTGTATGTGTGTGCACTGACAAGCACAGGATCACCCTGTCTGCATATACAAAGAGCCGCTGCATACCGCCTGTCAGTGGGATTTGTGTACTATAATGAGATAACAGTTATCATAGATGACAGGTGATAAACTTATCCTCTTACATGGATCCCTGCTAAGGAGATGATGTGTTTCATAGGACTGGATAATTTCTTGGCAGTGTGCATTTCCACTAAGACTTAAAAATTAAATCTTGGTTAGAAGAGGAGAAAGGAGTATCTATGTTGACTAAATAAAATATTTCTTTACTTATTATTGATTTTTCTGTAGTGTATTACTTACTAAGCACAGGGATATTAAGAATGATTGCTTTTGGTTTACAAGGGGTAATCTAAGCTTTTTTTTTTTTTTTTTTTTTTTTTTATTATTTAAAGGTTCATTTATGGGTAATGTAAGCTTTTAAACCACTGTTGTACCTGGGCAGGACTGGGCATAGGGCATTGTCAGATGCATAAACGTTTTGTGATTGGCACACCCCTACATTTCTGTATGGGGGGAATTGTTTGAAGGAAGAATACATTTTACATTGTTTTATCTCCTCATCAGTGTGTCACTGAATGGGATTAAGGCAATAAGGCAACTTTCTTGGTTTAAAGCCCCCTTTGAGGTTAAACACTTTTCAGGACCCTTCTGAGCTCATAACAAGTTTACAAATATATTGTGGTGCCAGTTATTCAGACATAGTGTCAAGTATATCTAATCTATAAATACTTAAAGAGGTAGTTATGAGATATAAATACACACCAAATGTAATTTAACTGATGTTAAATCTGAATTTACAGGAGGTTCCAGGAGAGCAAAGAGACATTATACCCAGGTCTCACCTTATTATGGTACACATTGCATTTTGTTACATAATACAAACCTGCACTCAACCCTATTCTTTAGCACGTATACTTATATTCACAGCCACAGATGTAACAAGGTGATGCATGAGAAATAAGAATTGAACACATCGAATGTTCTCAGCAGAGAAGCTGCTCCTCTGACCCCTATCTGTGAATATTGAAAGAAGAGGAATCTACCTATCATTGCGTACACAGTTAGAACCATTAGAAGTACTCCATTATAACCTGTAGGGAAATAAGGCAGTTGGGGTTAAATTTCACTGAAATATGTAGAGCAATCTGATGGATTGCCATACAATGACTTTAGAAAATAAATAAATTTCTATAAACTGCTAAGTTCTTAAAAGTATGCTAGAATGACTACTCAAAATTATACAGGCAGATTGGCCATGCAATAGAATACATGTACCCTTTTGTCCCACTGTAAATATCCTATATGTTTTGTAAAACAATGATGCTATCTATAAATAATTGGTAATAAAATGTTTCAAGCTTTAAACACACACAGACATATAGGGTTGCCACCTGGCTGGTAAAAATGGTGCATGTTCGCAATGTTAAGTATAGGGAAAAACCATAAAAACATAGGATGGCCGGTATTTTTTACTAGAAAAGGTGGTAAACCTACACACATACTTTGTGAAAATGTATCTGTTTAACCACATTCTGTCAACTCACATTTTAATGCCTCTAATTGCAAGCAATGTAGATGATACATAATACATTCCATTCAAATGGACAGAAAAAAATGTTACTAAGCAACATGCAGCGTAGATAAGAATATAATTAAGTGTAAAGCAATAGAGCATGATTTGGGGCATTTTATATGTTTTTTTTAAACTTTTCATGCAAACACGCCAAAATGCCCCAAATCATCTTCCATTACCCTCTTTGACAATCACTTTATAGTATTAGTTTGGCTGCTTGGAGGGCTACTAAAATGTCAGCAGTCATAACATACAAACTCACTTGCTGTTGTCTCAAAGAGAAATATTTGTTTTTGGGGTTATGATTGGAAAAGTTTATATATAGTAGAGACGCACCAAGCAGAGGCTGTGTTTTGTTTCATAAAATATCTAAAATGTTGGTCTCTGAGTAATCCTATGCGTTCATATTTTTGCTTGTAAAAAATAGAATTTGCCCTAGGGCAGGATCTTTAAATGCCAGTAAAGATATAGTTGGGACCTGGGGTTTTCCAAATAGGGAATCCTCCCATAATTTATATCACCAAACCTAAAATCTGCTAAAAATCATTCAAACATTAAATAAACCCAATGTTTAGCCACCAATATGGATTTGTGCAGCTTAGATGAGATCAAGTACAGGGGTTTATTATATTGTTTTATTAATACAGAGAGAAAGGAAATAATTTTCAAAAATTACAATCATTTGCTTAAAATGGAGTCTATGGGAGATGGCCTTCTCGTAATGCAGAGCTTTCTGGATAAGGGTTCACATACCTGTATTTTTAATAGTGAAGAAGTAACTGCTGTTTTACAGCAGTCCATAAGGAAGCAGGTGCAGTTTATATAAGAAAGGACCACCCAGATTAACTAACTCTTTAATCAGTGCAGATATTCAAAATTGCTTTTGGAGGCATGATGCATGGGTTAGTTGGAAAACAAGGAATGTATTGATAAGGAGGGCCATTGAGGAATACATATCAAAGTGAAAGTACATTTTATATGACATGCCTATGTTGGTAAAGGTAATCAGTCTGATAAAAAAAGAAAATGCATCCCTAATTTTAGGTGGCACCCCTATCTCTATCTATATTCTGATTGATGATTGAGCCCAATCCTTTAATTACAGGTATGAGATCTATTATTAAGAAATCAGTTATCCAGAAAGCTCTGAAATACAGCAATGCTAATTTAGAAAAAAAACATTCTTATTTATGATTGATTTGCTTTTTTTTCTGTCTGTATTAATAAGAAAGGTGAGTATCTTAGTATTTAAATGCTTTTCATGTACATTATTGTACATTATTGGCCAGATTATTGTTCCGGTTTCATAAGGTTGAAAACCGAACAGAAAGTTCAGACCCAAACAGGCCTTACAAAAACCGAACTGTTCTGGTCAAAACCGAACACGTGGCAACCCTAGTATAGCAGCATGTAAACAAATCACAAACTGTTCTGTTTTTTTTATAAGGGTTTTATAAATACTAGGGGGCACATTTACTAAGGGTCGAATTTCGAAGTGAAAAGACTTCGAAATTTGCAGTAGTACAATTTTCGAAGTCAAAGTCGAAGGTTTTTTTTGAACGAATATGGCCATATGCGATCGAACTAAAATTGTTTGATCGATTGATTAAATCCTTCGATTCGAACAATTTAATCGATCGATCAAACGATTTTACTTTGATTTCTAAAAACGTAGCCAAATGTTGGCTGTCAGGCTTACCGTCTGATCCAACGAAGAAGGAGCAGGATTTAGCAGAATGCGAACCCACAAGCGCCTCGCACAACACTAACCCACCTGGAGTGGAACAGGGGGAAGTGAAGTGACGAGTAGCCAATGAGACTGACCAAGCGAAGTACAGAGGGTTCAGGCAGAAGCGAAGTCAAACAGGCCGAAGTCGAGGGCAGGCAGCGAAGTATCGTAATCGTAGTCAGGCAAGAAGATCAGGTCAGGCGGCAATAAGACAATCCGGAAACAGGCTGAGGTCAAACACAGAAGATCAGTAGTATACAATGCTAGGGGTTCAGTCAAATAACCTAATAACCAGGCAAAGAGTCAGAGTACAGATTGAGATTAAATAGAGCTATTTGGCGCCAAACTAGCATCATCACGCTGGCGTCGCACAGCTGACGTCAGTGCGTCCGTCATTGGCGTCCGGCGCCGGCGCCCATGCGTCTGATTAGTTCGCTCCGTCTGGCCATTGGTTTGAGGATGAAAAGCTGATGAAAGCGACACAGAAATCTTAAGAGCACCACATAAGGCTTTCCAGAACTGAGATGTAAACTGTGGACCACGATCGGATACTACCTCATCGGGAAGACCGTGAAGTCTTACTACTTCCTTGATGAAACAATCCGCCGTCTCAGAGGCAGAAGGAAGTCCAGGCAAAGATTTAAAATGAGCCATCTTGGTCAAGCGGTCAATGAAGACAACAATAGTGGAGCAATCACAGGAGAGTGGTAAGTCAGAAATGAAGTCCATAGACACCGAACCCCAAGGGCGAGAAGGAACTGGAAGGGGTTGGAGAAGGCCAATAGGACGAACATGAGAATCTTTGAATCTGGTACAAACTTCACACGAAGAGACAAATTTCAAACAGTCCTTAGTCATCCCAGGCCACCAAAATAGTCTTTTAGCAGAAACAATAGTTTTCTTAATACCTGGATGACCCGCCAGTTTAGCGTCATGAATGTTTTTGAGAACTTCCAAACGCATTTGTTCAGGAACAAAGATTTTCCCCTCATGAAGAAGAAACCCTTCTTTGGGTACTAAAGAAGGTTCACAAACGGTTTTAGATGCATCCTTAATTTGATTCACAAGAACAGATTGCAACAAAAGAAAGTTATTTGAATTTAGAATTGTCTCGGGAGAAGAGAGAGTCTCATCCTCAGAGGAAAACATGCGGGATAGGGCATCCGCCTTGACATTCTTGGATCCGGGCCGGTAAGTAAGGTGAAAATTAAATCGCATGAAGAAAAGGGCCCACCTTGCTTGTCTAGGTTTTAATCTTTTGGCGGAACGTAGGTATTCCAAATTCCTATGATCAGTGAAAATGAGAATTGGGTGTTTGGAACCCTCGAGGAGATACCTCCACTCTTCTAATGCTAATTTAATAGCGAGTAATTCACGATCCGCCACGTCGTAGTTACATTCGCACTTGGCCAATTTACGTGAAAAGAAGGCGACTGGATGGAGTTCTTCTTGAATTCCAGACCTTTGTGATAAAACAGCGCCCACAGCATTTTCTGAAGCGTCGACCTCTAACGTAAATGGAAGAGCCAAGTCTGGATGGCGAAGAATTGGAGCCGACGTAAAGAGTTTCTTCAACTTCTCAAAAGCTATCTGAGCCTGTGGTGACCAAGAAAATTTTTGATTACAGCGTGTGAGTTCAGTAATCGGTAAAATAATTTGAGAGAAATTCTTTATAAATTTTCTATAGAAATTTGCGAATCCAATGAAACGTTGAACCGCTTTCTTAGAAGAGGGAACAGGCCAATCAATAATTGCGGAGATCTTCTTGGAATCCATTTGAATTCCTATAGGAGAAATAAAAAACCCCAAAAAGTCTACAGATGTCTGTTCGAATACGCACTTCTCAACCTTGGCATAGAGCTGATGAGTACGGAGACGGGCAAGAACTTTCTTAACATGCATTCTATGCTCTTCCAAGGAACTAGAGAAAATTAAAATATCGTCCAAATAAATGATGACGAAAATATCAAGAAAGTCTCGAAAAACATCGTTGACAAAATGCTGAAACGTAGCGGGAGCATTACAAAGTCCGAACGGCATAACGAGATATTCAAAATGACCATAACGGGTACGGAATGCCGTCTTCCATTCATCCCCTTCCCGAATTCTAACCAAGTTGTAAGCCCCTCGTAGATCAAGTTTAGAGAAAATCTTGGCCTCCTTAAATCGTTGGAACAGCTCCGGAATGAGAGGAAGAGGGTAACGATTTTTGACCGTGATCTTATTTAAGTCTCTATAATCAATACAAGGTCTCAAGGAATGGTCTTTTTTTTCAACGAAGAAAATCCCAGCTCCGGCAGGAGAAGAAGATTGTCGGATAAATCCCTTGGCAAGATTTTCATCCAAATAAGTGCGTAATTCCAAGAGTTCAGGCTCTGTTAAAGGATAAATGCGTCCGAAAGGAATTTGAGCTCCTGGGAGAAGATTAATGGGACAATCATAGATTCGATGGGGAGGTAGCCTATCGGCTCCCTTCTTGTTGAAAACATCAGCAAATTCCCAATACGCCAGAGGGAGTAGATCAAGAATTTCAGAGGAAGGAGAAAGAGAACATACTTTAATTGAAGAAGACGAATTCTCAAGTAAACATTTAGAAAGGCAAAATTTCGAAGAAAATGTTACACCACCAGTGGCCCAATTGATAGAAGGATTATGTCTCTGTAACCAGGGTAACCCCAAAATGATAAGGAATAAAGGAGACAAATCCACATCGAAATTCATTACTTCCGCATGAATTTTATTAATCACCACAAACAGTGCAGCAGTCTCTTGAACCACAGGACCCGAAGTGATTAGGGAACCATCCGCCACACGAAGTGCTATAGGGTTCTTCTTCGATTGAAGAGGGATTTGGAACTGAAGGGCAACTTCGCGGTCCAAGAAGCACCCACTTGCCCCGGAGTCAAGTATTGCTTGTAGTTCCACCACCTTGTCTCCCCACTGCAAGGACAGAGAGATTGTCAGTAAGGACACAGAAAAGTTGCAACCATTAAAGTCTCTTCCAAAAGTCTCCTTACCCAAGGGACGGGTTGGACAATTCCGAAGAAGATGACCCGCTTGACCAAAGTACAAGCAAAGATTAAGCCTGCGACGTCTGAGGCGCTCTTCAGGGGTTAATGCGGACTTAATGGCTCCAATCTGCATCGGCTCTGGGGCAGCACTGATAGTAGCAGTAGGAACTGTAGATGTCATCATAGGAGGCATACGGATAGGAGGTGGAGCAGAAGGTAAGAGCCAAGTAGGAGATACAAGACCAGCCTTTTCAGCCTTTTCCTCCTCCCTACGTTCTCTGAGTCTTTGATCCAACTGAATGGAGGTATGGATAAGTTCCTCCAAGGTGTCAGGGATGCCTGTACGGGCCAACTCATTTTTCAGCTCAGCCGAAAGACCCAGGCGGTAGCGGTTCTTCAGAGCTGCGGGATTCCATTCAGTATCCTCTGCCCACTGACGAAACTCCAGAGTATAGTCCTCGACAGGACGAGTACCTTGTCTCAAGGCATGCAGGGCGGCTTCGGCAGTGGAGGTTCTGTGTGGATCATCATAGACCACAGCCATGGCATCAAAGAACGAGTCCACTGTGGCCAAAACAGGACTTTGCCGATCCAACAGGCGGAAGGCCCAAGTCTGGGGCTCGCCGGTCAGGAAGGAGATAACAACCCCCACTCGTGTCTGTTCATTTGGATAGGTGTGGGGCTTAAGAGAAAATAGTAGTTTGCAGCTGCTTCTAAAGTTGCGAAATAACTTCCGGTCACCAGCAAACTTCTCAGGGAAGGCGACTTTCGGCTCCGAAATCTCAGAAGTGATTACTTGTACTTCAGCTGGAGCGGAGGAAGAAGATGCTGTAGCGGAGGAAGGATTAACAGCCGGAGGATGTACTCTGATGTGCTCCTGTATCTGAGCGTAACCGCTCTGAAGCTCTCGAACGGCTTGGGTCAAGGACGACAGCTGTTGCGTCAGGACAGCAAATGGGGAAGCCCCTTCGGTTGGATCCATGGCCTGGTTATACTGTCAGGCTTACCTTCTGATCCAACGAAGAAGGAGCAGGATTTAGCAGAATGCGAACCCACAAGCGCCTCGCACAACACTAACCCACCTGGAGTGGAACAGGGGGAAGTGAAGTGACGAGTAGCCAATGAGACTGACCAAGCGAAGTACAGAGGGTTCAGGCAGAAGCGAAGTCAAACAGGCCGAAGTCGAGGGCAGGCAGCGAAGTATCGTAATCGTAGTCAGGCAAGAAGATCAGGTCAGGCGGCAATAAGACAATCCGGAAACAGGCTGAGGTCAAACACAGAAGATCAGTAGTATACAATGCTAGGGGTTCAGTCAAATAACCTAATAACCAGGCAAAGAGTCAGAGTACAGATTGAGATTAAATAGAGCTATTTGGCGCCAAACTAGCATCATCACGCTGGCGTCGCACAGCTGACGTCAGTGCGTCCGTCATTGGCGTCTGTCGCCGGCGCCCATGCGTCCGCGACCGTCGCCGGCGTCCAACACCGCGCGCCGACGCGCATCGGTTCCCCGATGAGCGCGCCTGCGCTGGAAGGAACACGAAGGCGAATCCTTACAGTTGGCTATTGGTTCTAAGAGGTCCCCATAGGCTAACATAGCAATTCGGCAGGTTTATGGTGGCGTAGTTTCGGAGTCAAGGTTTTTTAAAGAGACAGTACTTCGATTTCTGAATGGTCGAATATTTGAATTTTTTCCAATTTGAATTGAAGTCGAATTTGGCCTATTCAATGGTCGAAGTGCCCAAAAATTACTTTGGAATTCAAAGTTTTTTAGTTCGAAAATTGACTTTGACCCTTAGTAGGTGTCTATGCTATTTAATACACTAATGATCTTTATAAGATGATCAGTATATTACATGTTCATCTGTATTTCACATTTTCTAGAGCATCTTTCCATGCCTTGTTGTCTATATTAGGAATACCTATTTGCCATTTGTTTCGAAAGGAGCTATAGATCAGTCTCCAGGTGGCCATAGACGCAAAGATCCTATCTTACAAATCGAGGATTCCTACGATTTTCGGATAGGGTTGCCACCTTTTGCCAAAAAAAAATTCCGGCTGGCGGGGGCACGTACACAAAGGGGGCGTGGTGTGATTCAAAGGGGGCGGGGTGGTTGTGCCACAAAGGGCGGGGCCACGGCACGGCCAGGACAGGAACCAAAGGACAAGGTAAGTTTACAGGGGATTGGGGGCTGGCCGAGGGGGTCTTTTTAAGGGTATTACAAATTTACCGGCAGCTACATTGCCGGTAAATTTGTAATACCGGCCCCGGCTATGGCATTTGTTTTCCCGGCTAGGCCGGTAAAATACTGGCCGGGTGGCAACCCTATTTTCGGACCGTGTGTGGAGAGTCCCGACATTTTTCGTCCGGCAGAGATCGGTTGCTTGGTCGATCGGACAGGTTTGATTTTCTCCCAACCGATCCTGCCGGAGCCCATTGCGCTCTCATAGGGCCAAATGTTCAGATTACCCCCGATATAGCCATGCCCGTTAGTGGCATATAGGGGAAAGATCGGCTCGTTTGGTGTTGTCGCCAAATGAGAGGATCTTTGCGTCTATGGCCTCCTTTACTGAGGGGCTAGGCCACCTAAGAAGGGGCTGAAGCTGTATGTGGGGAGGCCAGTTGGAGTAAGATATGAGGTGAGACATTTATTAGTGCTGCTTCTCAGTCTTACACTAGAGCACCTTTGAAGTAATTTTTTTACATGTCCATTTTGATGCGGATGTATACAACAAGCGACACCACTTAACATTTTTTTACTTTGATTCTGTTTCGTTATGATTGTGAAATGAATCATTCATTGGGCTCTCTCGACAGTCCCCGCCACCTCCCTCGTCACTCTCCCCGCTCCACTCCCAGCTCGTCACTTCTCTCTCGCTTCCGTGTGCGCGCGCGCTGGGGGGGCGGGGAAACGAGGGCGGCTTTTGCCTTGGGCCCATTAGCTACTTGGCCCGGTACCGTGAAGTGCTGATTCTAAAAACAAATCACTGGAATTGTAACGGTTTCTATCCTTTTTGCCCTTTAGGTTGGCTTCGTTTTTTCATCGGAAATTAGGAGACTTGATGTAATTGCTGTGAAATGGTCTTGTGAAAGCCCTGTATGGTGACGTGAAGCAAACATTGGGCCCCTGGGTCTCTCAGCTCTTTTTCTTTTATTGTTTGATATTAAATTGGCGACTGCTTGAGGTCGGCGCCCCTGAACGTTTCAGGGGCCCCCCTGTGCCAGGCTCTTATGGTAAAGGAACATGGACCCTAACAATAGGGAGAAGGATGACAGGCCTAGGCCAGCAAAGGCTTTACCTGTGCGGACTGGCCATAGCTCCCGGCCTTCTAGTTCAACCACCTCCTCAGGGGTCCTCATGGTGGGGCCCAACTTCAGAGTTGGGAAGAAGATTGGCTGTGGAAACTTTGGGGAGTTACGACTTGGTAAGTGACAAAGGCACACCTTCCTGTTCTATTGTTCACACCATTTCAAAACTGAGAATATAAAATGCATTACAAATGGTGGAATGCAATTGTAATCTTAGAAAATGTAAGCAGTGGGCAGATGTTTGGAATACAGTGTCCAGTTTATGTTCATAATATAATACATTATACAGGTATGTTTTCCCAGAATGCTTGGGACCTGTAATGTTCTGGATAAGGGGTCTTTATTGAAGAAATTCAGAGGGTTGTTCAACTGTACCTTTTATTATGACGTAGAGCATGCTATTCTGAGACAATTTGTGGCCTTTGAATTATGTTGCCTTATGTTCAGCAGCTTGGCATTTCAGCAGCTCTGGTTGCTAGGGTCCGGCTGACCTTAACAACCAGCCTGAAAGACTGGAATAGGAACAGGAGAGGGCCTGAATCAAAATAATAAAAAGTAACAAATTAAAACTGTAGCCTTACAAAACAATGCTGGGGTCAGCAAAGCTGAAAATCAGAGAAAAGCAAATCATTAAACTATAAATATGAAAAATAGTTATGCACTGGCCATTTCATAACACATTAAAATTCAACTTAAAGGCAAACTACTCTTTTTTAAGTCTGCTAAAAATGCTTTAAACATTAAATTAACCCAACAGGGTTGTTTTGTCACCTATATGAATTCATGCAGCTTTATTACTATCAAGTACAACATACTGTTTTCTTATTACAGTGAAAAAGGAAATTGTTTTTAACAACTAGGATTATTTGTTTAAAATATACTCTGTGAGGCATGGGCTTCCCATAAGTTGGCGCTTTCAGTATAATGAGTTTCTGGATAAGGAATCCCATATCTGTAATTAAAGGAACAGTAACGTCTAAACATTAAAGTGCTTTAAAGTAATGACAATATAATGTAGTGTTGCCCTGCACTGGTAAAACGGGTGCATTTGCTTCAGAAACACTACTATAGTTTATATAAACAAGCTGCTATCTAGCAGTGGGGGCAACCATTCAAGCACAGGATACATAGTAGATAACAGATACGTTCTGAAGAATCCCATTGTATACTACAGAGCTTATCTGTTATCTGCTGTGTATCCTGTGCATTTTCTCCTTTTTCAGCTTTGAATGTCTGCCCCCATGGATACACAGCAGCTTGTTTATATAAATTATCTGAAGCAAATACACCAGTTGTATCGGCGCAGGGCAAAATATTATTGTATTATATATTACTTTAAAACACTTTAATTTTTTGGTCTTATTGTTCCTTTAATTCGGATTATCCAAAACCTTAATGAAGATATTTTATATTTATTTGGAGATTTTATTACCTCTGAATTGCTCTAACGGTTTCTCTCAGAATTGCACACTCACATATGTCAGTGGGGTTATTACATACCAATTATACCAGCAGTCTCAACACCAAGTTCAACCTAACATAAGTATAAGTTGTTTGGCAAAATATATACCACCAATTATCAGTGCTGACTATTATTGCTGCTTTACAATGTTATTGTCCTAATTAAAATTTGACTGGCAAGTCTACCTTATAATGAAAATAATAGTAATAAAAATGAAACATAATAAATATTATGGTTGTGATCACAGTTTATCTACTTTTATATGCACACCAGAAACGTAATATGGTGCTCATGAATTCATTTTCATTCATGTTGGTGGTAAAAAAAATTTTAAAACCTTAAAAAAAAGTCTAAAGAAATCCTTGAGAATGGAAGAGAGTCATAGGCTAGTGTCACGCAGGGGCTAAAATCGTCCTGCTGAAATACATAGGCCGAAAATCAGTCCCTATGCTAGCAGTAACCTCCTCTTCTGATTGGGTATTTGAAGTCCCTATGTGGCCTGCAGCCTACAGGAGGTTCTGTTTGGCAGTACATGTGGTTTTTATGCAACCAAAACTTGCCTGGAATACAAAAATAAGCCCCTGCTTTGAGGCCACTGGGAGCAACATCCAAGCAGTTGATGAGCAACATGTTGCTCGTGAGCCACTGTTTGGGGATCACTGACTTAGAATAAGATATCATGACTTTTTACTTTTAGTTATATATATCTCAATTTCAGTCCAACATGAATGGGTATACAGTATATGTGATGCTAATATTCAATAGCGAACACCAGTGACTTATACCCAGGGGTGCCCCCAAGTTGCTATGATCGACGCTGGAAAAGGAGAGTATGAAGAATTCAACCTCACCCACTCCTGTGTGCTCAAGGGTCTCTCAGCACTCCATATAACTCAGCAGCTGCATTGGCTTATGCTAACTTCGCCCTTCACCATTCCTGAAGCAAGAAGAGTATTTTTTTTTAATTGTAATATTGGTGTGTAGGCAGCCATCTCAGGCCATTTTGCCTGGTCATGTGCTTTCAGGAAGAGCCAGCACATTAGGATGGAACTGCTTTCTGTCAGGCTGTTGTTTCTCCTACTCAATGTAACTAGTAAAATCCAGGTCCCGCTGACACATTCAGAGTGCTGTGCTTATATCTACCAAGGAGCTGTTATCTGGTTACCTTCCGATTGTTATGCTGATGGGCTGCTAGGGGAAGAAGGGAGGGGGATGATATCACTCCAACTTGCATTGCAGCAGTAAAGCGTGACTGAAGACACAAGTCACATGACTAGGGGCACCTGGGAAACTGACAATATGTCTAGCCCCATGGCAGATTTCAAAATTAAATATAAAAAATCTGATCATTTGAAAAATGAATTTCAGTTCAGAAGTCTGGTGACAGTATGCCTTTAAGTAATAAATGCAGGGACAATGCAGTGCTGTGCATGGAGGGTTTAGTTATCATTTAAAATGTCCATAAATAATAATAATTTGTATCACAATATAATATGCTCAATACCGAGCTTTGTCAGCTTTGATTATTTTTAAAAAAAGGTGATAGTGCAAGTGAGCGCTCATGGAGTGGACCGAGTGAGACCCTTGAGCACACATGAGCGCTCAAGATTAACTCGCATATATTGTTTTTACACCCAACATGAGCTTGTATACAGCATAAGCGAAATGGAATGTGAGATATATATCGCTTAAAGGGGTTCTGTCATTATTTAATTATCTGTCATTATTTATTTCTAAATTACACTGTACTTTGTTTTTACAATAGGCAAAAAAAAAGGATGTTCCGCACAAGCAGAATTCATTGAGCACATTGCAAAAGGGTGCTATACTGTCCCTTTAAAGATTTGATTTATAACTAAACTTATAAACACAGGCTGCAGAGAGAGGGAAAGAGACATAGAACTTAGAAGTCTTTCCATACAGATGATTTTTTTTTTTTCTGCTATATAATTGTGTGTTCTCCCCCTCTCCCAGGAATGAATTTTTCCAATCAACCACCTTCCTGGTGTCACACCAACCAATGTTTTAGTTGAAGAGAATTTGTTAATTGGCTGACTAAATTTTCACAGAGCTGTGCTTTTTTGAGTCAACAGTTAAGTCAACTCTCGCTCCTTTCCACAGCAATATTAATCTAAAGGACACATTTTTTAATATGGAAAGCTCTAGGTTGCTTTTGCATGCAGCATAATGGCTTACACCATCCAGACATTAGTTGGAGGCACTACTACTTGTTCGCCCTGCAACAAATCTTGTTCTTTGGGGTGACTAATCTCCCCAAACTGCCTCCTGCTGGCTAGAATGTAAATCGCCGGCGGGATGGCAATCGGTGCGCTTCACTCTACAAAGTTGCCTCAGGAGGCAGTTTGGGGAGATTAGTCGCCCCGAAGAAGATCTAGATCTTTTGACATCTAAATTTTGCTCAAGGGTGAAAAATTTTGGGGACCCCTGCTTTAGAAGAATGTCCAGTAATCTGTCCATGAGCTGAATCTTTGTTGGGTTATACAGCAAGAAAAGTTTAATTGGGCAGTTACCTGTTTTCATAGGTGATATGGGTGGTGGATAACAAGTACAATAATAGTTAAAAATGTGTTATTTATTTACTCCGGTACCTTTTGCATAATATGTGACATTTATGCAATCCTAGGGGAAATCTGAAAGGGGCATGATATTGCAGCCACCACTGGACAGTATGAATACTTTTAAACAGTCCATACACTTTCTAGTACATTTGATTGCTGTGATAGTTGCTGTGTCTATTTTTACTGTGTCTGACAGCTACTGTTAGAGCTTGCAGTGCAGATCTGACAAGTGTTTTGCCAGCTCTGGTTTAGGCAAGTGCCAGATGGGGCTGTTTCTCAGGCCAAAAATCAGTGCCTCTGCTCAAATCTGATTTCTGTTGTGCCACTGTTGGTTTGGGTGGAGATACATGGAGCAGATTTCAGAGAAACAGCTCTGATGCCAGCTTTACAAGACATTGCATTTTGTGATTTCACTCACCTGCATGCCTCCCAACTGTCCAGTTTTTCGCGGGACAGTCCCAATGTTGACAGCTCAACCGGCAGTCCTGGATTGTGACTGAAATGTCCCGACTTTCTCTTTGATCTCCTGCACTGAACAGCCAGAAAAACATACAATGTTTCTAACTTAATTGGCTTTTGGCAGAAAGCCCAGAACATGTGGCAAGTGCACTTATATACAGTTGTAACAATTTAAGATAAGCAAAGAAACAATTGTAACTAAGATAAGCAGGTCTCTTAAAGGGCAATTCACCTTCATTAGCAAAACTGTAATAACACTATAGAGATGTGTTCAAACTTTTATAACCTGCCAAATTGTGTAAAAGGAACATGGAAATTAGGGGGTGTGGTCACAAAAATGGGCATGGTCAAAAATTCTCCCTCTTTCTATTTCCAAAATGTTGGGAAGTATGCATCTGTAACATATCTTTATGTGCCTAACCATATGCAATTCAGGGAAGATTAAATTGATTCTGATGTCTAAATAAAGTCCCACTGGTCTCTTATGTTCAATGCAACATTATACAATATATATTCATACCAGATTTGCAAATATCAATGTTGCAATCTTGCTTAATTGCGGAACAAGGGCTGTATTTACTTAGATGTATTTGCTGAGATGTTAAAAAAGTGGAATCCAAATACAGCATACATCACAGCTTTAACTCCATGCTACACTGTGTAAAATACACTGTGTATTTATAAAGCTGTGTGATAAGTGTGTAGCAAATACATACCTTTAACTGGGCATTTTTGATTGTGACCGATTTACACAACCCTGATTGAATGTGGTAACAAGATAAGTTTTTTTTGGGAGGGAACTATTTATTTCTTTTAGGCTGTGTTTTAGACCAGTGACGTTATGGTGGTGCATGTTATGTACTAAAAAATGCAATCTCTAATTATTCAGTCCTATGATTGTGATTGTTGCTAATGCCACATAGGGCTGATACTTGTCCTGCAGAAAAAAACCCAGCCCCTACACTGGCATCAGCCTTCTTGTTTGCCTGGACACGGAATATCCAGATATATCAGATCTACAGTGTTCAGTTAGTAGTTCAGTGGTACTTAAAATACTTAAGATGGCCATAGACGCATAGATAATATTGTATGAAACTAATTTTCATACGATATTCGGTGCGTGTATGGTGGGAAAAGAGCCTACCGAAATCTGCAGAAGACTTGGATATCGGTCACTGCCCTTGAAGGCACCCAAACATTGGCCATTGTTAGTATTGAATCGTCAGATAGAAGTAGAATTCTATTGTTTCTACCTGTATATCTGACGATTTCGCTTCACACGTGTATTGAAACAAACATTCTTTCTTGGAAAGATCTTTTCCAAGAAAGATCGTAATTGTTACTTCTATGGCCAAGCTTTACAAGAAAAACAGCAGATATTTTGACTAAAAATCACATGCCTTCTAGAAATGGTGCTACATCTTTAAAAGTGCAGGCTGATTAAAGGGATCCTGTCATCGGAATACATGTTTTTTTTTCAAAACGCATCAGTTGCTACTCCAGCAGAATTCTGCACTGAAATACATTTCTCAAAAGAGCAAACAGATTTTTTTATATTCAATTTTGAAATCTGACATGGGGCTAGACATTTTGTCAATTTCCCAGCTGCCCCTGGTCATGTGACTTGTGCTTGCACTTTAGGAGAGAAATGCTTTCTGGCAGGCTGCTGTTTTTCCTTCTCAATGTAACTGAATGTGTCTCAGTGGGACATGGGTTTTTACTATTGAGTGTTTTTCTTAAATCTACCAGGCAGCTGTTATCTTGTGTTAGGGAGCTGTTATCTGGTCACCTTCCCATTGTTCTTTTGTTTGGTTGCTGGGGGGGGGGAAGGGAGGGGGGTGATATCACTCCAACTTGCAGTACAGCAGTAAAGAGTGATTGAAGTTTATCAGAGCACAAGTCACATGACTTGGGGCAGCTGGTAAAATTGACTATGTCTAGCCCCATGTCATATTTCAAAATTGAATGTAAAAAAATCTGTTTGCTCTTTTGAGAAATGGATTTCAGTGCAGAATTCTGCTGGAGCAGCACTATTAACTGATTCATTTTGAAAAAATTTTTTTTTCCCATGACCGTATCCCTTTAAGAATATAGCTCTGCACTGGATGGCAACTATCCTCACCAGACAGACCTGGATCCAAATAACGTTTCATAACATATGGTACCTCTGGTGTGAATTGGAGCAGTCTCTCCAATAACTATTTGAATTGTATCTACTACCCATATGTAAGATTTTTTTTTTCCGTGCTATGGTACTGCCAATGTATATGCCGGGACCTATATTCACTGTTAATCTCATTCAACTTTTATCATGCTACTTAATTACAGTATGTTGTGGTAATTTCAAAAATTTGCCCTAAGCTGTATGCCATGTTTTTGTCATTAAACACATCAAATTTAAGTGCAGACTATGTGAACATTCTCTCTTTTATATATATATATATATATCTATATCTATATATATATATATATATATATATATATATCTATATCTATATCTATATCTATATCTATATCTATATATATATATCTATCCTTCCAAATGAGTATCCGCACTCCAAGGCAAATGGTTTCAGCAAAGGGAGGGGTAATTATGTATACGCCAATTATTATTTCGGGTCTTACATACCCTTTTTCACACCATATTATATATATGCCAATTATTCTGAGACCAGCACTCCCTGTTGTAAAAGCCAATTTCTTTATTATTACTTTGTGTCTGTGCCCGATGTTTCGGTCCCGATTGGTGTGAAAAAGGGTATGTAAGACCCGAAACATGTCATGCAGTAGTCTATAATAAACACAGTCACAGCATATTGCTATCTCGGAGTGCTCTCCTCTCACTGTATGAGAAAAAATGTTTTGTTTTTTTACATGGGGCTAGACTTGTTCGTTTCCCAGGTGCACTCAATCATGTGACTTGTGCTCTGATAAACTTCAGTCACTCTTTATCGTTGCAATGATGAAGTGATATCACCCCCAGAAGCCTCTCAGCAGAACAATGAGAAGGTAACCAGATAACAGTTCCCTTATACCTGCATTGCTAAGGGTTGAGACACACGGGCAGATTCGGGGAGATTTAGTCGCCTGGCGACTAATCGCCTCTTCCTCTGGGCGTCAATGCCTTCGCGTGTCTTCCGATCTGCTATAATGAAAAGTCGCCTGCGCTAAAGCACACGCGACGCTTCGTTTTCCGAAGTCGCCTGAAGTTGCCCCACAAGGACACTTTGCACGACTTCGGAAAACGGAGCGGCGCGTGTGCTTTAGCGCAGGCAACTTTTCAATATAGGGGACTGGAAGGCAAGCAAAGGCAGTTTGGGGAGATTGTTGTCCAGAAGAAGAGGTGATTAGTCGCCAGGCGACTAAATCTCCCAGAATCTGCCAGTGTATCTCAACCCTAAGGCTAAGGGCAGACGGGCAGATTCGGGGAGATATAGTCGCCTGGTGACTAACCGCCTCTTCTGCGGGGCGACAATCTCCCCGAACTGCTTTCTGCCTGCTTGATTGCCCATAGTAGATATGAGAACAGCACTCAATAGTAAATATCCAAGTCCGGCTAATCTGAGTCACGACTTATTAAATTACATTGAGTAGGAGAAACAATAGCCTACCTGAATGTTGTGAAGTGCTGGCTCTTTCTGAAAGCACATGACCAGGCAAAATTACTTGAGATGACTGCCTACACACCAATATTACAACTAAAAGAAAACATTTGTTGTATGAATAATACAATTTTTCTTTCATTCCTTAATCTGTGATGAAATATCACACACTTACATAAACGCATGTCTTCCACAAACTTCCCACCAAATTACTACATTACCCAATTTAGCCATTGATCATATCAGAAAGGGATCCTAGATAAACCTAGGACCCCCACTGGGTTTTTTAACCTGCTCAGTAGATGTTGGACGATTTTCAGTCAGATATTGGTTTGGAGAGACCAATATATGTGCCAATTAATTATCTGCCCATGTATAGCCAGTTAAACATTAACCAAACATAAGGACATTTTGTAGTTAACCAGACCTGCTTTTAATCTTACCTGTGATGTTCACAGTAAAATTATTTTTTATATATAAATATTAAATCCTGGAAGAGTGTGCATGATGTGTAAAGACATTGTATCTTATATTATTATATTATTTATTGTATCTTCATTCTTTTTCAGGCAAAAATCTTTACACCAATGAATATGTGGCAATTAAACTGGTAAGTGTAAAGGGTTCATTCCCCTAGGATTATATGTTTTCCCCTCTGTCTTCCTCTTCTGCATTTATTCACCAGGAACCGTTTCCTGTGTATAGCGCTCAGAACTTTGCTCTGTGTCACTGGCTAAAAATAACTATAGATTTGTTGTTTTTTTTTTTACTGTTTTCGAAAGACACTGGCTTAACTGTTATACTGCAACATATTGAATTGGCCCACAAAGTGTTTTCTTTAGAACTAGCAGTTCACCTTAATAACATTACTTAATAACCATTTCTAAAATTGCATTTGTTCTCTGTTTCATTCAGCCAATTCTTGATAATTCTTGATATACAGAATCTAGTAGAGTGAAGTCTAAAGCAAGTGAACTTTTCTCCATTTTCTTAAAAAGCATTTTACCATTCATCCTAGTAGCTTCTTTAGTTCAACTGACTGGTAGGGAATTCCCTACCTGCCATGTCACATTGTTTTAAATCTTAAAAAAAACTGGTTTACTTAAAGATTTAAAACAATGTCACATTCAACATTTTAGTTCTTGCTTCAAGTATATCTGAGAACAAAATTCTGTAGGGTTTGTTCTGTAAAATTAGAGAATTTTGTAGACTGCCACTATTACTTTAATGCTCATATCTTAACGTAGTATAAATGGTTGATTTCAAACACCAGATTCCAAACACCTAGCAAGATGATGATTTTATATATGAAGATAGAGTTTCAAAGTTGAGGTTGTTTTGTATGGAAAAAGGCGCTTGCATTTATGGCCATCTTTAACCATGTACCTCTTAAAATAACTGCATTTTAAAATGTAACTGGTATCTTTGTAAAATGTAATTTTGTGAGTAAAATTGTCTTTGCAGGAACCCATCAAGTCTCGCGCACCACAACTTCATTTGGAATATCGATTTTACAAGCAGCTTGGCAATACAGGTACAGGCCCCATCTATTGTTGGCATCTAGATTTTCTATTCCACATATGTGAAATATAAATATAGATATACAAGATATATATATAGATATAGACATACATACATACATACATACATACAGTGTCCTACAAAATATGCTATGTGTGCAGTAAAATAGAATCCGTAATACAAGTAATAGTTGTAAATGGGAATTTGACTACTTTTTATGGTACCAGATTTTCATTAGGCAATTGACCATCCCATTCACATGTACAACATGGGACATTGTTAAAAAAAAGATTATTGAAGTGGTTTTTGCATTTGAAAGCTGTCCTCGATAATCCATATCTATATTAAAAATACATCAAAAGTTAGAATTATCAATTTGCAGAAGCTCATGAGCACAAGTTGGTTATTTGTATCTTCCAAGTTAGTCGTTGAGTCCTTATATGTTTGAGCTATGAGAATGCACACACATTAATCATATACTCTAGTCTGTGTAAATAAAATATAAGATTTTTATATTTGGGTGGGAAGTTGTTACCGGAACCTAATGAGGCACTTTGTATAATTTTTTTCCCTCTATAACTTTACTCTAGCTGAAGGGCTTCCTCAAGTATTTTACTTTGGACCTTGTGGAAAGTACAACGCCATGGTTCTTGAACTTTTAGGCCCAAGTTTAGAAGATTTGTTTGACCTGTGCGACCGGACGTTCACATTGAAGACTGTGCTGATGATTGCAATCCAACTGGTAATTAACAGCTCTACCATTTGTTAGCTCTTCTACGTTAAGTATTTGTTGTTAAAGCAAACGTGCTTATATTATCTGTATGGAAAAATTAGGTCCTTTGTAGTGATGCCGCTTCTAGTTTGTTTGGTTTAAAAAGACACACGTTATGGCATATTTAAACAAATATGTCATTTGTTTAACCATCATTGACCTAAGCTTGTCACCAAACTGCATAGGATGATTATTCAATCTTTTTTCAGAAATAGTTTTTTTTTTTTTTTTTACTGTTTTTCATAAACAAGTGCTTTATGATTGCATTTTCCCAGCCTATGTTTCTTTTTCCACTCATGCCTGATTAAGAGATTTTATATTTTTACTCCAAAGCTTGCATTCTTACATCTGTTAGCCAAAACAAGGTATCATGTTACCACAAAAAAATTATTTTTCTGAACTACTGCAAAGACTAACGGTCCATTGTACAAAGCAAGTGAGTAAGGTGCTGATTCATGCTGGAATCGGTGAGCAGAGAAAAACTGTTTGGGACGTACAGCACAAATGTGTGTTTGCACTAAAAAAAAATGGGTGCCAAAAACTACAGTCCTTAATCATGAACTGCAGAATTGTTTACTTAGTTCTGGACACCCACCACTTCTGCCACTAATTATGGAGTCCCCTGATTTCTTTTGACAACCTTATTTCTCCTTTTAACTATTCTTAATTCCTGACCAAGAAACTGTTGTATCTTTCACATGCAGATCTCAAGGATGGAATATGTACACTCCAAGAACCTCATATACAGAGATGTTAAGCCAGAGAACTTTCTTATAGGGCGCCAGGGAAATAAGAAGGAGCATATAATCCACATCATAGACTTTGGACTAGCCAAGGAGTATATTGACCCGGAAACCAAAAAGCACATACCTTACCGGGAACACAAGAGTCTGACGGGAACAGCTAGATATATGTCCATAAATACTCATCTGGGAAAAGGTTTGTAAATGTTCTTAGTATAGATGCCTGAGGTAACCAGAGCAAGTTAAACAAAGACATGCTACAACATACACATTGATGTCTCAAACAGAGGTAATATAGAACAGTAATCTAGGTGTTGTAGAATACATTTTAATTGATCTTCTTTGATTCTTTTATTTTTTCACTTCCAGAAAATAAGATGCTTAAAGGGCTGTTCATTGGATGATGGGTTTGGGCTGGAGTTGTCAGATGAAATCTGATGCTTAGGGCATGAAACTACTGCTGCTTTAGAATATATTAGAATGTGATGATCTGAAAATCCTTTACATCATTTTCTAGTTTTGGTACATAGCAGCAACAGTGATTTCTTCCGACCTTATACATGTAACCTTATACATATGGTTCAACAAAAACTTTAGAAGCTGTACTGCATGGGATTTTGGCAGCAGGAAGTTTGTTAAACTGCAGCGAAGCATTACACGGAGAAGTGACTACAGCACTTTATCTTCTATACGTGCAGAATTAAAGTGACTATATTTATTTTTCCAGAACAAAGTCGAAGAGATGACTTAGAGGCTCTGGGGCACATGTTTATGTATTTTCTGCGAGGAAGTTTGCCATGGCAAGGATTAAAGGTATATATAAATAATCCATGGGTTCTGTAGATTTTGAATATCTGTTTCTGCAAGCAGTCCAATTTATTCAAGAAAGGCTTTTTCAGTTAGCAGGGACAATTTCCACATGGGACATGCTTTATTGGTGTGGCTAAATATACAATGGATGGCCAAAAGTAACGTCATCTGCCTGTCTTATTCCTAAACCACTGGGATTAATACCTACTTTTACCATCTCTTCTGCTGTTAGAAACTTTCCTCTAGATTAGAATCTGAAGCATTGTAATAATTTGCTTTTATTCATCCACAAGATTATAAGTGAAGATGGACACTAACATTAGGGGTTAGACTTGGCTTGCATTTGGAGATCCAGTTCATCCCACATGGTAATGATGTTTACACTACTCTAAACAATGCTTCACATTACTCATGGTGGCAACAGGTTAGTTTGCTTCTGGTCACCCCTACAAAATCTCACACTCCCTATTTATACAAATCATTTCACAACTAGTTAACCTGGCAACAGGTTAGTTTGCTTCTGGTCACCCTACAAATTCTCACACTACCTATTTATACAAATCATTTCACAACTAGTTAACCTGGCAACAGGTTAGTTTGCTTCTGGTCACCCATTCAAAATCTCACACTCCCTATTTATACAAATCATTTCACAACTAGTTAGGTTGATTATCAATAAGCCAGTGACATTATTGTGTGCACTGAGAGCATTGCACAGGCAAATATTGCTACAATTTAAAAATAACATCACATAAAGTAAAATTGCATAGAATTTGAGGATTCCATCATCTACAGGACATAATATAATTTAAAGATTCAGAGAATCAGGAAAAATCACTGTAAACAAGGGACAAGTCTGAAAACCAATATTGGATGGCTGTGATCTTCAGGCCCCCAGGTGGCACTGCATTAAACACACATTTGTGTAGTAGAGATCACTTCATGGGCTCAGAAATACCAAAAACCACTGTATGCAAATACAGATTGTTGTTACGTCCCCAATTGCAAGTTAACACTCTACTATGAAAAGAAAAGCTATAAATAAATATGATCCAGAATTACCATGCCTTTTCTAGGCCCAAGTCCATTTACAATGGACTAAGGCGAATTGGAAAACAGCCCCATGGTCTGACTAATAAAATTTGAAAATCAAGGACACTGCACCATCTAGGCCAGTGGTCCCCAACCGTGGCTCGGGAGCAACATGTTGCTCACCAACCCCTTGGCTGTTGCTCTCAGTGGCCTCAAAGCAGGAGCTTATTTTCGAATTCCTGGCTCGGAGGCAAGTTATTGTTGCATAAAACCAGGTCTACTGTCAAACAGAGACTTATAATCTGCCAGTCCACAAAGGGACTAGCAAATAGCCAATTACAGCCCTTATTTTGTGCCCCCAGAAACGTTTTTCATTCTTGTGTTGCTCCCCAACTCTTTTTACAACTGAATGTGGCTGATGGGTAAAAAAAGGTTGGGGACCCCTGCTCTAGGCTAAAGAGGAGAAAGCCCTTTAGACTTTTTATCAGTAAGGCCTTACTTATTTCAGCAAGACAATGCCAAACCTCATTCTGTTAGTATTATAACAACATGGCTCCATAAATATTTTTCAGAAAAAGACGGCATTTCTCAATTTCATTCTGTTTTTAATTCATATTTTACACAGTCTCCGAGATGTTTTGCTTAAAATGTGTCAAAAATGTGTGTTCTGCTAATCATTAGTTATATAATGAATACCAACTCTATGTAAAAGTGACACAGTCAAGTTTTGGTTCAAAATGTTAATATCATTTTAACTCTATTTTACTTTTATATGTATGTTGAAAAGAATTTTGAATCCCATATGTTCTCATTCTCAAATCCTTTTCTACCCTTCAAAGGCGGATACACTGAAAGAGCGTTATCAAAAAATTGGAGATACAAAACGGAACACCCCTGTTGAGGTGCTTTGTGAGAACTTTCCAGGTAATGAAACCTTTCTGTTGTGGGCTAATGTATTTCATTGAATACTATTTGCAATAGCAGTAGTCATGTATTAATATCTGTGTTAGAGAATATGAATGTTTGGAGCTGTCTCACCAGCAATTTTTTCAAATTCTTTTTAATTAGTTTTAGTATGAAGAGCACTTTTTTATAAAATGAAAATCATTAGGTAAACTCTTTAAAATAAAACCTTTGTCGTATATTCATCTTAACCCCCTTTCCTGAAACACCACCTAATAAACTTTAAAATCATTACCGTTCTCACGCACTTAGTTAAAAATCCCTGCTGTTTCATAGTTTGCCACAGCCATATTCTTCTGTCTGTATCACTTCCCCTCCACCGATGTAACGCTGCTGCATATTTGCCAGAATTTGCTTGCGTATACACTGAGAATAAAGCAAGCGAGGGCTGGAGCTTCAGAGCTTTGCTTCGGGGCATCTCCATGGCAACAGAACAGCCTTAATCCTACTGGCACTAAGTAGGAACTTAATACAGGTCCCTTTTCTTGTTGCATACCACTTGCCACTATACTTTAAGGTTCTGTTTGTAGGTACTGCATTGCTGACAGGGATCATCATTTGATGTAACAATATAACTGGCACCCATGAAAAAAACTGAAATATATGAACACAGTTGGAAGATTATACTAATTTTTTGCCTTTCTACTTTTTTGTCTTCAGAGGAGATGGCCACTTACTTACGATATGTGAGACGGCTAGACTTCTTTGAGAAACCGGATTACGATTATCTACGTACACTTTTCTCAGAGCTTTTTGAAAGAAAAGGATATACATTTGATTGTGTTTACGACTGGGTTGGCAGGCCAATTGTGAGTAGGGATAAACTCTAGACAAAAGATATTACTTTTATATCTCTTGTAGAATATGTTCCTTGTTTTGTATATAGTGAGGATATTGGATAAATCTGTGTTGTAATAGCAAAGAAATGTATAAAACTGGGCAGACAACATTGGCTGCTAATCATTCAGCTCTTATTCTGCACTGGTATGCCTTTATTAAGGGATATAAATGGAAATGTAGGTGAAATTAACTTTGGCATGCAAAACAAAGCACGGCATGAGGGTAGCCTCTAATCATGTAATAGCTGTATGCCAAAATGATTTGTATATCCCCAGTTATATACTGTTAAAATTATTGGTAAATCCTGGTGTTGGTATAACCCCGGGCCGGTGCAGTTTTCTCCTGATAGAAGCACCGGCCTGGGGTTTCAAGTAAGTCCATACAATCACTTCGGGGTGCCTAACATTTGGCACCCCAAGTGCTGCAAGCCTTTCCTTCTCCTTTAAAAGATAAAGATAATAAGATTATTATTGGAGCTTGATGTGTGTGGTATTTCTGAACTGCCTCAATGTATGTGTGGTATTATACATAATTCATCAGTGGCTGCCCAGTTTTCTTACAGTATATATAATGGTGGCAAACAGGGATTCTTTGTTTGTATGTTACATTAAGAAAAGTCACTGTGATGAAATAGGTCGAATCATTTTGACCTATTTTAGAAGTCCTGTACAGTGCTAGTATCTATTATTTATCAGCACCTGGGCAGTGGATCTCTTTCTGCCTCTGTAGATCAGTTATCAGGAAAAACATTATGGGAAGGCCACCCCCAATAAACTCCATTGTAATTAAATAATTACAATTTTTTAAAAATGATTCTTATTCTTTGTAATAATTAAACAGCACCTTGTACTTTATACCAGCTAAGATATAATTAATTGTAATTGGAGGCAAAACAAGACTATTATGTTTAATGTTTAATTTAAGTTTTAGCTAACTTAAGGTAATGATTTATAGATGTATCCAAAGATCTGTGAATTATCTAATGACATTTCTGAGTGATTTAAAAGCGTAAGGTAGCCAGAGGTAGGCAGAGGAGGCAGGCATATAACTCTTCTGCTGCCTTCCCCTAGTTCGGATCCTTGTGTCCTCCACCAGCGGCAGCAATTCCTGTATCCTGGGCAGGTTGCTAAGAGGCATATAGTCAGGGAAACCAATATGATATTGATGGATGTAAACTGTTCTAAATGGATACATTGAGTTGATAGACATTTGTTATCTTTGTCCCTGCTGAGCAGAATCCCTGAGTTTCACTAAAGGCAGCTGTTGGAATTGATACAATAGTTGTTATTGCTCCAGAGATGCTGCTGAAAAATGTATCAACTAATTGTATCAACTAAATGTTGCAAAATTGTAACCGTTAATAGTCTGGACCTGAATTACTGAGCTGCCAGACAAACACCAGAGACGGACATTAAAGTGTCACCCAGATACAAAAATCTGTATAATAAAAGTCCTTTTCAAATTAAACATGAAATCGAATTTCTGTTTTTTATTAAAGCATTCATAGCTGCTGTAAGCTCATTTAAAAATCTCAGCTGTCAATCAAATATTGTCTGCCACTCCTCTATGCCTGTGGCATAGAGGCGGGGCATACAATTACTTTCACTTTCCATTCAGCACTTCTTAGATGTCACTGCTCTCCTCATATTCCCCCATTCTCTTTACCATTTAATTGTGTAGCCAGGGCATGGGGATGGACATCGGGTCCCCCATTCTGGTGCACAAACAAGATTCTGAGATGACACAAGGCTTGCCTTAATAACAGTGTGCACAAAATGGCTGCTGCCTGCTTGCTATCATTTTGAAAGCCCAGACTGAAGGAAGCAAGATTCAAATAATTTATATAGTGTAATTAAAGTTCATTTAGCTTGACTAATGTGATAAAATAGAATTTTGAATAATTTTACTTTAAAGGAATACTGTCAAGGGAATTTTTTCAAAACACACCAGTTAATACTGCTGCTCCAGCTGGAATCCATTTCTCAAAAGAGCAAACAGATTTTAATTTTGAAGTCTGACATGGAGCTAGACATATTGTCAATTTCCCAGCTGCCCCAAGTCATGTGACTTGTGCTTTGATAAACTTCAGCCAACAATAGAACATTGGGAAGCTAACCAGATAGCAGCTCCCTAACACAAGATAACAGCACCCAATAGTAAAATCCAGGTCCCACTGAGACACATTCAGCTACATTGAGTAGCCAGAAAGCAGTTCCATCCTAACGTGCTGGCTCATTCTGAAAACACATGACCAGGCAAAATGACCCGAGATGGCTGCCTACACACCAATATTACAACTAAAAAAAAAATACACTTTCTGGTTCAGGAATTAAATTTTATATTGTAGAGTGAACTATTTGCAGTGTAATTTACAAATAAAAAATGACATCATAAAAATCATGACAGAATCCCTTTAAATAAGTTCATAACACATATGAATATTTCAGAAAAAAAATTTTTTTGATTAATTTAATTGTTTTAATGACTTTTATTATACAGTTTTTATGTCTGGGTAACCGCTTCACTTTTTTATGTATTTACTATTTTACTGTATTTTCACTGTTTTATGTAATCTTAACTGAACTATTATTCTGATGTAAAAAGTCAGAGATAATTATTTCTCTTGTATCCTCTAGCCTACCCCAGGTGGATCTGTGCATGTGGATTCTGGGACCTCTGCAATAACCAGGGAGAGCCATGCGCACAGGGAGCGGCCATCACAAACACAGCCCTTGAGAAATCAGGTGAGTGCCTTTGCAGTTACATAGAGAATACCTTCTTCCTTTAAATCTCTCCAATCCTTATCTCCAGCATATAGTCAACACACATCTTTCTGCTGCTTTGCCTGTCATTAACCTCATTCACTGCTGAGAGGTTTTGTTACGTCTATTATAAAGCAATAAACATTAAGGTAAAACAATTTGTATGAAATACTTTGAGTAGTACAGGAGTCCTCCATTCTCCTCTACCTGTTGAATTGGTACCTTAACACGGTGTCTTAAACGTCTCAAAAGCATCAGTCCGTTGGTAACATTGTCCTTGCAATTGGAAGGCTAAAGAGATTTGAAATCATACTAATTAATTATGAATGCAAAAGAGCATACTATTTTGTATGTATCGTGGTATAGATTACTTAATTAAATAGTGTCTTATGCTAACTCTTTTTGCTAATTGCTACTTATGAGGAGATATTGTATTGTATTGTTTCTGTGGGCAAATTAAAATCTGTATTTGCATGTGCTTGTCATTGATGTTTTTGCTTATACTCTAGAAATCTGTAGCCTGCTTTCTTAGTGAGAAGATGATTTGGCATATACAGGTGGGGGGTCCGTTATCTGGAAATCCTTTATCCAGAAATCTCCGAGTTCCCGGAAAGACTTCCTCCCACAGACTCCATTATAGTCAAATAATCTAAATCTAATAATCTAAATTTATTCTCTGTAATAATAAAACCGTACCTTGTAATTGATCCAAACTCAGATTTAATGAATCCTTATTGAAAGCACAACCAGCTCATTGGGTTTATTTTGTGTTTACATGAACACTATGTCCCAAGCATTCTGGATAACAAGTCCATGGCCATAGCAACCAAAAATATATTGTGATTCCCTTCCCATTTATCTTGTAGTTATTCAAAACAATAAGTTGTTCCTAGAATTCAGGTGAAATGCGGACAGTTTCTGTCTCCTCTTTTAGATATCAGTAATTAGAAAATAAAAAGTTTGCCAGAGGACATTGCTTTTTCCCATTCTGCAGCAGCACTGCCAAATATGTTAAACAGATATAATCTTCATATGAGAAGCGCTCTGAGCCTAATAAAAGACAACATGAAGTGGTCAATAGGTAGTCCAGGTATGAGACCTGTTATCTGTAAAACCCGTTATCCGGAAAACTCCAAATTACCCATAAACTCACCATCTCCCATGAACTCAATTTTTTTTAAAATTTGGATTATTTAGATAAAATTATTTCTTGTTTTTCTGTAATAATAAAGCAGTACCTTGTACTTGTTTATTGTAAAACAAAATCAGCCTATTGGGTTTATTTAACGTGTACATAATTTTCTAGTAGACTTAAGGTATGAAGATCCTAATTATATAAAGAATCAGGTCCTGAGCATTCTGGATAACAGGTCCCATAACTGTACTGTGGAAAATACTTATTTTAGTTTAGAGTCACATTTCTGGCTATGTGACTGGCTATTTTTACTTGTTTTATAAGAAGAACTGCCTCATTATGATATGTGTCAGACACTATCGAAAGTATCATTTAAAGTGATTGTTAACCTTCCAAACACTTTTTCTCAGTTGAGTTGTTTTCAGATAAAAAAATGTATATTTAATTTTGAAATCTGAAATGAGGATAGACATATTGTCAGTTTCCCACGTGCCCCCAGTCATGCGACTTGTGCTCTGATAAACTTCAGTCACTCTTTACTGCTGCACTGCAAATTGGAGTGATATCATCTGCTGTTTGTCTGGCAGCTCAATAATTCAGGAACAGACTCCAAACTGTTAAAATTTTGCAACATTTAGTTGAAACAATTAGTTGATACATTTTTCAGCAGTGTCTCTGGAGCATAAGCAACTATTGTATCAATTCCAACAGCTGCCTGTAATGAAAATTGGGGATTCTGTTCAGCAGGGACAAAGATAATAAATGTATCAACTATATGTATCCATTTAGAAAAGTTTACAGGGTAATTGGAAAAGTCTTTATTTCTGGTGATCTGAAAACAACTGAACTGAATAAAGTGTTGGAAGGTGAACAACCCTTGTGGCAAAAAACACCATTTGGGAAACTGCACATTCAAGTTCTCCCAAAAATGATCAAATCATTTTGTAGACAGAAGTTTTTTACTCAATTTTTCGATTGCTCTTTACATTTATATTATCTATGTTCCTTGCATCCTGAAGTTTGAGCACACCAACCAAAAGTAGAACTGGGGAAATTCTTCTACAGGGATTGGTTAAATATCCTGTAACCATATCTTGTAATTTATATATACTTTTAT